>NC_054545.1:18444143-18539143 GCF_017654505.1 Polyodon spathula
AATAAAAATGTTTGTTGCGTACACATGCATGTTATAATTAATAACTAATCTGTGGGAATCTAATCGTTTAATTTACTAAATACTTCCAACAAAACAGGAAATTTATTGTTCAGGATGCAACAAAACAACTTATTTATATGCTGGAATCTGCATGTGGTGTTTTAATATTTAAGGCTAAGGCTGCCCACAAGACTCTTGAAGTACAGGAAATATTATTATTATTATTAATAATTTTGATATTTTTAAGGTTAAATGGATTTAATTGTGAAAATAGTCTAGCAAACACCCATTGTGTGATTTTAAAGTATGTACAGTAACAAACCTTTTGAAGGTAAGTACAGGGCTCTCCAAAATGGAAAAAGCTGACGGTCCCAGAGGAAATTTTTGGGGTCCCAATAATGCACAAAGTAGTGTTACCAGATTTCCAGAGTGAAAAATCAGGCCGCTTTTTTTTTTTCTTCAATTCATTGATGCCGTAGCGACTAAGAAGCAGTTAAAATAACTGTACAGTCAACTCTCTGTTATCCAGGTTGCAGATTTAACTGTAATGCTAAAAAGGAAAAAAATGCAGGTGTAGTGTACACATTCCATTATTAGGGCAGCTAGTCGGTGCCACTGTGACTGCAAACAAGTCGGCAGGTAAACACGCGGTTTTAACAATTCAAGAACAACGTGACATAGTTGAGAAGGTAAACAAAGATAGTCCTGTAAAACAACTTTCAGTGGAATATGGAATTGTTTCTAATCTACCATACTAGCACTAAAAGAAGAGCACTCACACTCTCTAGGTCAGGGGTCTCAAACCCTGGTCCTGGAGAGCTACTGTGGCTGCTGGTTTTCATTTCAACCAATCTGTTACTTAATTGAACCAATTATTGGTGTAATTAGTCAAGATTAACAGGTGTTCCAGATCTTTAGCCACTGGTGATGTAAAGACGCCTTTAAAACCTGCTGAATAGGGGCTCTCCAGGACCAGGGTTGGAGATCCCTGTTCTAGTTTTTAATGCTAACCGGCAACAGGAGACTTCAAACTGGATTCTAATTTGATGCATCGATTCGCCAGTCTGTAATTAAAGCTCTGTTAATTTAAAGACAGATGATCAATAATCGATGCATTGATTAATAGTTGCACCCCTAATGAACAGACAGTTCATGATTTTAAAAAAAGAAAAACAGGAAGAGTTGATTTCGGACGCGAATAGCTCTGATTCTTCAAGCTGTTTGTCTGAGAGGAAATCGGTGAAAAAATCAAGGATGGCTGACTACTTTAAGAAACTATAAAGTAAGTACAGTATACTGTGGGTTTCATTTATACACTTCTGTAGGTTTTGCATTGTCCATGTTAATTACCCCTGATAATCGAGAGTTGACTGTATATAATAACACAACTTTTTATTTATATTTATTTATTGCAGATCATACCAATTCATATTCTTTCTATAGTCATCTGACCAAAACATGTTAAATGTACAGAGCCAGGTTAGAACAACAAGATCATCTGCAGTCGGCAGCGCTTTATTAGGACGCCTCGGGAGAAGTAAAAATATCCTGAATAAGCGACTGTCCCAATTAAACGAAAGGCATTTGAGACGACCTTAGTGAAAAGAAAAAGAATGAAATCACATCACATTATGATTAAATGTTAAATACATAATATAAGTTCATTTTTTTATTCCTAAACCAAATGAATTGCTGTTTATTTGTACATTAAATGAAGAATAATGAAATTGCATCTTATTACGAGACGAGGCACCTGCAATGTTGACATGCCAAATTTCCTTGCAGCAGTCTGAGAAACCACAGGAGGCTCCTTCAAGAGTTCAACGTGGTTTACACAATTTACGCAAGCCACAGCGTAATCACGTACTCACTGCACTGTGCTATGCGAACCGGTCTTGTTCTGATAAGGAATCTCTGTTCATCATGTGAAAATACTTCATCCCAATTAAACAAAGTGACGTCCCAATTAAACAACCTAAATAGCAGTAAAAAGAGCAGTCTCCCAGAGCTGTATCCCGATTCGGTGGCGCCGACTGTATTACCATTTAAACGTGATATAATGGCTGTGTTAATCAAATCACAAAGGGACTAACTTAAAAGGCTAACTTGGCTGGTGGCACTTCAAAGACACAATTACACAAACTGGACATGGTGTAAATGAAATAGACTATGAATTATCAAACGCATAATCAAAGTGATTAAACAAGTAATCCAGAAGATGTTGATTTTATTTTTGAATAGTACATTACTCTTGTGTTAACTTGCTGAGCTACAGTTTTGTACTTTTACTAAAAACTGTGAATCCAATAGCAAAATCAGGATGATTAAACAATTTTACTGTTTCTGCCTGGTACAAAATCCCACCTTATCCGGGATGTCTGTAACCCCAGTACAAAGTCTTAATGTTGTGGTATGTGCTGTTTTTTTTCCTTTCTTTTTTCTTTTTCATTTAACTTTTGGCAATTTCAACAAAACAAACACTAAAAGCCACAAACAGAATTTTGTTTTTTTCTGTCTAAAAGAACAAAGAACAAAAAGGCAGAGCAAATGCCTAAAATGGATTTCAGTAAAATACACAGGAGGTCAAGTGAAGTTTTCAATCCTTCAGTCCGCTCTGATCAAAGACGTACCATGTTTTCCACAGTGGGAACTACAACACAGAGTATGCTTCTGCCGACACTGTGAACCTTCTATCTCACGCAATGCAATTGTTTTACTTGAATGATCAAAAAAAAAAAGAAGAAATATTATAATATGCGGAGAGACGGCCCACATCAGACACATGTCCCAGGGATGCAGACTACTGCAAACTGAGCGTACTGACAAACCATGTGTGCGCAAAGGACCAGGATATCCACACCCCTGACGGCTTTGTAAGTAGCAAAGGTTTTAGCATGATAAAATGGTACTGCAGCTTTAAACAGCGCTGTTAGCCCAGTGAGGTGTGTGTACTGTAGCCTCAGGTGTGTTTTAAATGCTGTCACAGTCACATGTCCTCTCTCGGGCTGTTGCTACTGCTACTCCATGAAACCTGAGGAGCTATCAGACCCACCCTGAAACCGAGTGCTAGACTTTCACAACCTGGTTTACCCTGCATGTTGGCTCACTTCATCCAACGTTACAGCCAGGACACTAATACTGGCTTGCTCGCTCCGAGTGTTTCTGGCAACGTGTGTCAGGGCAAAAATTGTTCTGCTGAACCAGAAGTAAAAGTTGAAAATTCTTATCACACTAAAATAAAAATGAGTATAACCATCTTGCAAAATGTAGTAAAGTAACCACTTCCTAGAATCCTTTTATCTGCGATAATCTTTATTACAGGCTTTATTTTCAGTGTTTCGGAGACCATATAAGATTGGCTAAAGAACATACTGCTGTGATCGCTGGCACTTATTAAATTGCAGATAATTTAATTTTTACAATTAATGTCACTAAAATAAAAAGGGGTTTACACAAAGTTCGAAACTTCCACTTGTGCTTGCCGTTATTGATATCAACAGGTGCAGGTAAGTCTGCTCTCAATAGGTCACACTTCAGTAAGTCTCACCTAAGTCTGTAGGTTGGCTGTTGGGAGCTGTTTGTGCAGCTATAAGGGAAGGAACAATATGTTGAGCAGGGGTTGTTCAAACTCCTGGCTGCTTAATCATTGAAACAATACACTTCAGAATATACTTCACTGATGGTAGTTTGGTAATCCAGGACTGGGTGAAGGGCTAGTGTGAGTTTCAAATCCTGGTACAGTAAATGCCTTGCTAAGGCCCAAACCCACTGACTTTAATGTACTGAATATTCAAATTTATTGTATTCACAGAAACTGTATTGTTGGCTGGAATTTGTGGTAAAACTAGTAGCCCATTACTTCTGCTTATGATTTAATGTTTGAGTTATGAATACATGACTAGGAAGTCAATGGGGCTGCACGCTCCATTAGCTCTTACTAGTCTTCATTTTCCATTTTAAACATCTACATCTCTGATTTAATTGATTTACCTTTTTTTTTTTTTTTGAATGAATCAATGAGCTTCCTTGATACTTGAGCTGGCTGTATTCTTATTTTAAATTGTACCTGTTTTATTTATTTATTTATTTATTTTTAAAACAAAATAGTGTGCAATATGTAACAAAAGAAAAGGCCAGTTTCTTACTTGAGTGTGTGTGATTTTATTTTGCATCATTTCCAGAGAGACTGACATTGAATCTCTATGGGCTTGAACAGGCACTTTTAAACAACACCTTGATTCAGGCGCTCCCTGAAGCCTGGATTACATCAGAGTGAATTGGCACGCTGTGTCTGTTTTGGTGCTGGCAGATAATTGAATTGTATTGCAGAGCCCTGGTGGAGCTTTTCAATATCCATTAATCCACAGGACGCAGGTAGGCTGTTTTTTAAACAGGATGTCCACATGCTGTCACCGCTGGTTACAATGCCTCGCTCTCTGATCTAAACTAACATATTCGATTATAAACCGCTGTGACAGGCTGTAGTTTGTTTTATTATATGCATGGTTTATTCTTTGTGACAGTACTTTGCAGCCCTTGTCCACAGAATGAAACTGGTTGCCTTTTCTTAATCTTGCAAATTCAATTCTTACCATTACCATTTTTAACCCTGTGAATACCAAGCCACTGTTGTACAAGTTTTCCATTGACAGGGCTACCATTCCCCTTTAGTTGGCACGTTATATCAATCTGAACATGTGGTGTTTTCAAGCGAGTGTGGTAGAATACAGCGGTGACAGTTTAGGGGGATGTTTGAGTATTGTATTGGTATATCCAAGACTGTGCTTGATTTAGATAACCTTGTTAGATAGACCTTGTACTTGCAATACAAGAAAGGGGGAGGTATTTGGAGATAAATAAAGTGACCTCTGTGCTTTCTTCCATATTCACAAACACGTATAAATAGTGCTAAGTGGCAGGGAAAAGATGTTGGTGGTTTATTACTAACATTCAGTCTACCTACATACTTAGTAATAAGGCTGCATGGTATAGGAACACTTGAATTTTTATGAAACTTGTGTTTTTATCAGTTATACGTGTCAGGATCCTTTGCGTGTGTCAGTTCTGTTTTTACCTAGTTTTAGACTTGTTTTTTTGTTTGCATTCTGCCTACCGTTCCATGATTTACAGATAGTGCTTGAGTGTTTTTATTGCTCTTACATTTTGCGTGCAGTGCTGGAATGTTTAATAGCCAAGCTTGTGAAACATTAACTGATTCATCATTTCTTTTATCGTTTTTTTTACTGCATATTGACTGTGATTTGCAAGAGCTGAAAGTGATGCTGTCTTTCAATCAATCCTTTCTGTCACTCTTGTTTGTTTGAGATGGCGGAATGACCACTGAATAGAAACTGTTATTGTTGTTGGGGCCAAGGAATCTATTTTAATATTGACAGGTATAAACTATGGATACACGTTGCTATATAAATACAAATGTTTCCCTTTATCAACATCCATATAATTGAAATACAGCAAAGACAACTAACAGCAGGTTTCAGAGTTAATTGCAGCTCATTAGTCGTTGCCCAGCACCGGACAAAACAGAAGTTAAAGCTGCAGGATAGTTAAAACAAACAGTCTTGTTCAGAGATTATACTGTAAAATGCAGAAATGCACTACTTGATAATGAAAGTACGTGAACCTGTAGCCATGCAAACCAAAGCACATTCTAGTAAGAAAGATGCTGAGGATTCATCACCTAGGGCTGCAGAATGCACCTTACATGTCATTTTTTGGGGTCAAATTACATTACTAATGCTAACCTAAGATTTTATATATATAATATATATATATATATATAATACATTTTGCCTAAATTATAAAAATATTTAGTGAAACAAAAAAAAAATCACTCCAAAATGAGAGGCTTATTTTACATTTTTCCAGTAAACAAATAAAGAAAGCAACGTTTGTTTTAAAACCATGGTGTGCCTAAGATCCAACCCCCTGACCTAGTGTCCGGAAAGTTCGAGTCTGTGCCTCGAAGATTTTGACATTTTGCTATCCTGCCTTCACCTAACTCTAAAACTAAGTCCATTATTTAACCTCAAGTGTAAGGTCCCATTTTCTTTTTAAAGGCATAGTGCAGAACCAATGGCAATGGCTGCAAAAACCAAAATATATCATTTTGTATTGGGATTGGCTGCATTTTAATTCAATGTGCAGTGCTTCAGTTTACTCTTGAGCAGAAGCGAACATGCCCATATGTGCTTGAGCATCTATAAAATTCAAAGAAATGCTGAAAACACCATAGAGGAACACATAACCAACGAGTAATGCGTATTGCACAAGGAGAGGCCAGGACAGACCTGTTCTCAAATACATGTAACATGATCACAGATTTCCGAACGCACCCAAGGGGCTGTTACATAATCGGTCACCAGATCTGACTGCAGTTGGGATGAAATACTTAGCATGATAGAAAACTCTTCAATTGCCCTTGTAGCTAAGTGTGCTAATGAGTCGAGAGAGTAGCTACAAAATGGCATGAGTTTACCTTTTTTTTTTTTTTAAATTGTGTGTGTATTATAGCAGTGAGTTATTTTAATACACACTTTTATAATTGTGTATAAAACCAATAAAGCATTAAGTCAGTGTGCCAATATGCAGTCCATCAAGAGCTGTTGTAGTATTGTGTCCCACTGAAAATGTCTTTCTGTTATCTCTTACTGTTTTTTCTTTGACAAATGTTGCCCATATTAAGCTTCCCATAATACTTACACTGTTGGTGTCATGTTTCAGTGCCATACAACTTAATCTCCTCTTGTTTCAATATTAAACATGGGATACTGGCTGTTCCAGCTGAAGAATGCAGAAAAATGTTTTAAAAAAAAATATATAATACAAAATTTCCAGTATCTATCAAGGTTTTGTGTATTATTTACATTGATAAATTCCCTTTCCCAGGGGTGTAGTGCTGCGGAGCTGAGAATAGAATAACTGTAAATAACCCTTGAGATAAATAATGAAACAGTTTGAATACAGCTTGCCTGGTCTAGAATAATGAATGAGAGAAGTGAAGGGAACCTGTCAACGGTGTGCTGGGTTGTAGGTGTTTTACAATTAGATGTAACAGTTCTTATTTTTAGACCCATATATCAGAAGTCAAGTAGATAAAATAAGTTAAACGTTTATTTAAAAGATAAATCTCAATTGGAACAAACATGTAAAGGGTACCTGGCCTTACACAAATATTGTGGACTTCTGTTTCAAAACGTCAGTCTCATTCGGGGGGGAGGGGGGGGAAGAGTGTTACGCATAAGGTGATGATGATGATAATAAAGTATTTTTTATGTTTAAGTTGATAAGGTGTATGAAGGTTGTGTATAATTGTACAAGTGATGTTATTTTGCTTCGTAGTCCCCCACTCAAATAGCATGATATTACTGTGCATTTCTTACTATAGCTAAAGATGGAACTCATACATTCATCCTTTGTGTAGCGAGTTCAAGTTATGTAGCCTAACTACTGTAGAGTGAGAAACTGCGGTTCTGTTGAGTGTATGGCGAAATGGGGGCGGCACGGGGCGTGGTAGGGTTGGGGGTGAGGGTATATAATAGTAATCCCTCTGTTCTAAATATAGCACTACCACATATAGCACCCCTATAGCATAATATAGCACCCCTTCCCTAATTTGATCTGTATCGGACATTTTCATTTTTTCATTGGGGGTTTAACATGCATCTTCTGCATTTAACGCTGATTGGATAACCTTCTCCATTAGACTGAGGTGAAGCAATCGATTTCTGTTTCAAACTGTGGCTGATTTAAATTCAGACTCACAATTCAGTTGGATTTAGATTTGCTGCCAATAGAAATGATCAGCACTGATTTTTATAGAAACTGTTTCATCCGGTTCCCCATTGCAGATGGCTTGTTGTGATGTACTGTACCTTTTGGGAGTGGGTTATCTCAGTACAACCACACACCACTTTGTGTGCGACTGCTTTCTCATAGTTGCCCTGTATAAACAATACTCTATGGTGGTATTGATTTCTCTCATTGTGCTTACTTGCTAGGATTTGAGATTTATTTAGATGGGTTAAGAAAGCCGTTCACTTTCTGTGTTGTGGAAACATTTAATGTTTTGTGTTCCCTTATTTTTTTGTTTTTTATTCAAGGATAACACTGAAAACAGATATTACGAAATAGACTCTTTGCCAGTATCATAACTGGCATGTTGCTTAATGTGTAGCATTGCAGTTTGAGAGGTTGTCTGATGTTGGAGGCTGGAATGTTGTAATTAATACATTTTAATTCTTACTAATAATTTGTTTAGAAGAAATCCATATTCAAATGAATTCCGTAGTAATTAGCAATTCAATTAGCAATATTCTATGCAGGCCACCAGTTAAGCATGCAGTCTATATCTATGTTAACAACTGACAGGGCTGCATAGTATCAGAGGGCGATTCAAAATCAGAGGCAGAACCACAGTAAATGTCTTGTTTAAATTTAAAGTAAATTGTAAAATTGTTGATATTTGTGTCGGAATATTGTTTCAGAATTGTATAATGCAATCAAAAATCTCCAATTCCATTTGTTCCCACTTTTTTTGACATAAATAATTAAATATGGTATTTGAACATAAATATAATGTTGGTAGTAAAAAAGTAAACTTAATAAATATTACCACAATTCCTATGTTTGTTTTTCAAGCAGACTCCTATTGCTGTAATAGTAAGTAAAACACCTGAAGACACTTGTCTTAATGTTTATAGACATCACTTGGCTCATTGCTGGCATTAAAATAAGCAGGAAAACCTAAGAATTATATTACAACAATTCAGAAAACCTAATGTCCAGCACAGTTGTAAGAATCATGTTTACAGTCTTCCACTAACACAGCAGTTCAGTCTTCAAATAAAGGTGTTTTGAAAGTACCCGTTTTGGCTTATTGCTAGCATTTACAATAACTTTAAAAAATATGAAACAGTTTAATAAGTCTAGCAATGTCATGTGAGAGTAATTCTATGTACAGTATTCCACAAATTTAAGTTTAGTGTTTTACTGGAAAAGTAAGTGTTATTTCCTAATTGCTTATGCCTCAAAAGTATAGAAAATGGCTATTATTCCCCACAAACTTTGCTTTTGTGACCAGGACAATAATATTTCAAAATATCACTATTTCCAATGGGAAAACAGGCAAATGTGTGTGTTTTCGTTCACAGAAAGTCAGAAAAAAACAACATATGAATCCAAACTAACATGTATTTATACTAAAGTAATACAAAAATGACTACAAAAGATTTAGAAGCGAGTAGTTTTTTGAGATTTACGATTACTTTTGAGGCATAAGCAATTAGGAAATAACACTTACTACCCAGGAACAAAAATTGTGTTACATAGTGTTACCAGAATAAAATATGAAACACTGATAAAGGGTCAGATTCACTGTTATGTATTGCCCGATTTGTAATTTAAATAGTGACCCTTTTAATGTAAACGCATAATTAATCCTCCCAATTGTATCTTTCCTAATTCTGCAGTGTTTTTTGCAAGATCTCTAGACAGAATGTCTTTATGAAACCAACGGTGTGTAGTGTAGTGACTACATCCTTTACACAGTAAAGTGATCAATTTCCTTTAAGGATTGTGTAGCTAGAAAAATAGTTTTGAACTCATTTCTTCATAATCAGAAAATATAATTCAATTAAGAAACGGCCATGGTTTAAAATTGCTAATTATAGCTTCATTAAAGGCAGGTAGCTGGAAAGAAATAAACCAAACAATAATGAAATATGCAGTTAATTTAACTTACTTAGTTGCTGGCTTAGGGAAAGCTCCGCCTTGAGCGCAGTATCTTAGGTCTTAGTTTTTCAGCAGAGAAGAATGCAGTGCTTTGCCATTCTTACTGTCTTATTTGCTTTCTTATTTGCTGATAATTTGATATTTAATGGTATTGGCTCATACATGATCACGCGAATTACAGCAAACTTTTAAGACTACTATCGCACCATCCTCATATAGATAAATTTCTTTTAGCTCTGTCTTACTGAAACATTGGGTTTTTTTCTTCATTGCTGCAGCTGCCACTTTGAGTTGTTCTGAGGGTCAGGATAGCTCGCTGAGTTGTTCTGAGGGTCAGGGTTGCTGGCTGAGTTGTTCTGTGGGTCAGGATAGCTGGCTGAGTTGGCACCCTACTGATTTGTGTTTTAGCTTGTCAGGAGAAAATTAGGTTTTGTCTTGGCTCCCGGTTGGCAGAAAAAGTTCTCTACATATTGAACACTTATGATTTGTGCACAGATATGCACCTGCGTTAACTCTTGTAATCTGATTTTATTAACATTTAATGTTGCTTGTGTATCAATAAATGATCAGTAACATGATTGTGATAATCAGTAATCAGTAACATCTGCTTAAACAAAAATGATGTCATGCCAGAAACAGAACTGAGAATTTAGGGAGACCCAGGAACAGAAAAGGAAATGAAACTAAAACAAGTCTCTCTACAACCCAGGCCCCTTCTAAGGACGTTTTAGGCTGTTCACACTTAACTTGCGAAGGGACAGGTTTATAAAACTTTTAATGGGGAAAATCTGTAAACTTTACTAATTTAGTAATTTGAGTCGACAGTTTGTTTCCATACAAGCTAAGCTAAAGTAAACAACTGATTTCCATTGGCTTCACGGAAACTGTACAACCATTAACATTAAACATAAACTGTGAAATAAATGATTACATACAGTAGTGCAGAGTCAGTGTAACTGTGCAAGCCTGCACTTCATCTAGCCCTGGGACCTTGCTGAAAATGAGTCTTGTGGGTCTGAAGATTATCTTGTTGTTTAATAACTGTTATTATTAACCTCTACATGCCCATGTACACACTGCCTTCATGGGTTAAGGGATGTTAAAAAGACCAGGATTATATTCCTACAAAAGCCATTTGGTGCTAATCAGTAAAGCTGTTAACGGAGGCTCAGAAACGAGCGGCACTGTACATACAGCATTAACTACCCCTAGCAGAGGTTTTCACTTCAGATACATTCTCTGTCTGATCAAGAATACCGTGAACCTTCAAATAATCGCAGAGACTCAAAGAATCACCTGTCTCTAATACGTGCCGGGTCTGCTATCAAATATTGTAAATAAATGCTGGGTCTCTATCAAACGTTGGGTCTCTGTCATTGCCATGGAAGCTGAGGAAGCGCTTGAGCGTACTGAAATGACAGCGATGAAAGTGACTCTTGGAATTCATAAATAATAATAGAAAATGTAATTAAGGTAGGACTGCCTGTAATGCATATTTGTTTCAATGCAGTTATTATGTTATTAAAAGTTTGAGTGTGCTGAAAGTAGGCCAGATACAAACCTCCTTGGTGTATTTAACATTTGTTGTATTAATGTACAAGTTTGATATTAAACAATAAATCATTTTTGATAGTGCTACTTATTGCTTTTGTTCATTTTTAAAAAACATTTTAGAAGTTTGTATTATTATTATTATTATTATTATTATTATTATTATTATTATTATTAACAATTCAGTTTTTAATTACAAATCCGTACTTATGATTGTTCATTCTCCAACTTTTTGCATAGGCTACCATATCCTTGTTAACCAATGCATATAAAAAGACCATAATAATGCTTTAGCTTTATACTTGAGGGTGTACAATACAATGCAATTTTGTTAATCAGTTACTTAGTTCCCACTGACACATAACCTTTTAACAAAGTTGCTGGAATGTTTAAATTGAGTTACGATGTTGCTACAGGGTTGTGTGTTAGCTGCTTCTCAGACCGCGTGAAACCTGTGAAGCTAGTGATCTAATATAATCGCCGGGTCTGCTGGTAAATACTGTAAATTATGCAGAGGCGTTTAATTTAAGTTTTACGGTAGTGTCTCGGGTGTGAGATTTGCTAGTTAATTAGGTGTTTAAGCTACAAAAGTACGTGACCACATTACAGTATTTGGTAATGCGACGTATCCCTGGGTTCTGATCCCTCCAGAAAAGCATGATTCCACAATCAGAGTTCTCCTAGGCCTTTTCAGCTTGCTTTAGTGTTCTAAATCAACCAGTAATTACTGAAAGAAACAAAACATGGGCAGATGTTTAAAAGCACTGGCATTCGTTTTCTGGGGGGAAAAGTTCCTTTTGGGTTGTCCTAAAGTTAAGAAAGCTTGTGCTGTAACGTGAAGATGGGTGCAGTGAGAAGGGCACTGAAACTATGCGAGGGTAAAACTTATTTTTAAAGCCTTACAGTACTATACTTTTAAATTGAGATGTTAATCTGAAATGCAAAAACATGTATAACATGTATTTCAATAACTATATAAAAATGAATTGCAAGCTTTCAAGACCTCAAAGGTCTCCTTAATTAAAAAAAATAATATAATATATTTTTACAAAAATGTCCCGTTATACTGTACTCGTGCAAATATTTATTTAACTCTTTACACTCAGCCCGGTGGTTATGCACATTACTGAGACACCTACCTGGCTTGTTTAAAAATACAGACTCAGGGCTTTCCAATGACATATTCAGTGTGTGTGTGTATGCGGTACTCCTAGCAGGAAATACGATCACCTGAAGTTAAGCCCCTCATAATGTGACAGAGTTCACAGCTTAGGTTTCGTTTTGAGTCCAATGCTCTTATCAGTCATTGTTAACGGTAAATAAATTCTAATAAAAAAAAAAAAAAGTTCCATGCATAAAAAAAAACGCTAGACTAAGTCAGGGCGACCACGGCAGGAACTATGGTTCTGATATCGAGCATGCACACATGACACGTGTCGTAAATGCCTGTCGATGTCGTAAAGTCGAAGCAGGATAATACAAGAGTCTTAAGTGCCGTGCGTTGTAAGTCGAGGATCGCCTGTATATAAGATGTGTGCAGTTATCTTAAAAACAAAACAAATCGGAACCTTCTCACGTCTCCCCCCCCCTCCCCCAGAATACATTGTGCGCCCCCTGGTTTGAGAACCACTGGTCTAATTAATCATTTTGAGGCAACAACTGGTACCACATAGGAGCGCAAAGCACTGGTGGCAGTATTTTTTTTTTTTTTTTACAGCCTCCAGTGCTGTAGCTTTAATGCAGCACCGAAAAGCTTATAGGAGGCTAGAAGTGTTCAACATGTAGAGTGCGACAAAAGGAGAGATGGACACAATCAGTGCAGAAGAGTCCACATTGTGTTACACAAGAGCTGCTCTTTGGATCTTTGGAAAAACTGAATTTCCCCCAGATGTGTTGCTTATCCTTCCCATTTAAATCCGAAATGTTATTCCATTACCGATTTTGGGGATGTACCTCTCTGTGTAACCCAATTTTACTTGAGCATGTATGTCAAAGCTGCATAAGTCATGGACTCCCAGCCCCCCAGGGGATAAAGTGCAGCGAGTAGAAGGGATCCAGTTTCCCCCTGTGGGCTAACTCTGCGCTCTTCCGCTCCTTGCTGCTGCACTCCTCCAGAGTCGCTTCTGTTTTTAAAAGCGAGAGAGTTATATTTGTATGACTAACAGGAAAGAAATACATTGATGTGTGTTTTCCTCCTTTCTTTCACTCTAGAGCGATAGTTCCAGACAGAAGTGAACTGTCTCCCTGTTGCTAGGCTATAAATCCAGTGCTCACAGACAGACTGCATAAAGCACAGACAGCTTCCCAAATCCTTCCCCTGGCACTCCTCCACATGCGCCCTCTCCAGGCCTGGTTCAATCGCAGGGTTTTAAAACCTGCCGTGAAACAAGAGTGTCTCATCACTATGAAAACCGTCTCATGGTTTAAACACCCAGCTCACCTGTGCTTTGGCGCAGCTCCAGGCAGCACCACGAAGAGGTCATTCCTGGTAGCCCCGAATTGAACCAGGAGAGCCTGGTTGTCGGGACTAGTGAAGCTCCTGGACGGCCAGCCTTGGGAGCTGCCTGCGTGTCTCGACCTGTTCAGCCAGCCATGGTGGACACTGATATCCCGACTCGGCGAGCCTGCAGCTGTGGGTCTGGCCCCTGAGTGACTGCAACTAAGCCAGCTTGGTCACTCGGGATGAGGTTATTGCAACCCTCCAGAATGCCAGGGTCGCTTCTACATTGTGAGTTTTCCAGACTTGAGATCTCTTGTGGGCTGAACCCCATCACTTGCCCCATGGCAGCCTTATTGCTATTTTTTAGGATATTTTTGACTACTTGGCAGCTATTTCAGCTTGCCATGGTGGAACAGTTTTTGAAGGGAGCTCAGAGGTTGAAGAGAAGGACGCTTTTTAAGTGGTGCAAATCGTGCATGTGACATAAGAACATAAGAAATTCTAGAATGAGAAAAGGCCATTAATGAAGTGTGGTCCGTTAACACTCAGGAGAGGAAAAACAAAAATCCCATAACCATTTAGTTAGTAGGGAAATGAAACCTCTGGGAATCCATGGCTAAACGGACCACCCTTCCTCTGGATGGCTAGCTTAAGGTCTTATTTTGGTCACAGAGAGGGTTATACAGTATTGTTCATGACAGCTTCCAGTTCTTGAAGGATCCAATAGACTCTGCTTCAACAGCACTGTCCGACAGCCTGTTCCAGTGGTTCACCACCCTTTTCGTGAAAAAGCTCCTTCTCCCCTCGGTTCTGAATACGCCCTTTAGCTTCCACCTGTGACCCCTAATTCTGTTCTCTGTGAAAAATAATTCTCAGCAGTTACTTTGTTAAACCCTTGACAATTTGAAATGCCTCTAAGTCACCAATATAACTTATTTTAATTTGAATTCATTTGTCTACCTAACATTCTGTTTGCCTTTTTTATAGCTTCTCCGCACTGTCTAGTTGGCGTAAGAGATTCATGCACTACTATCCCAAGTCCTTTTCATATGTAGCCTCCTGTATTTCATTACTATTCATGCTGTACTTAACTGTAATGTTTTTGTGCCCTTTGTGCATTTGTTCACGTTAATTTTCAAGCTTGAGTCTTGTCTAAATCTCTTTGTATTATTATAGTTGCTGACTGGGAGTTGGCTACCCCTCCCAGTTTTGTCGTCTGCAAATTTGCATAGTTTTCTGATTGTCTTGGTCCACGTCATTGATATAGATTAAGAATAGCAGTAGTCCCAATACTGATCCCTGTGATACCCCTCTTGTTACGTTACTCCAGTTTGATGCCTGGCCTCTAATTCTAACTCTCTGCTTCCTATCTTGTAACCAGTTTTGAATCCATGCTGCTACTTTACCATTTATTTTTACTGATTTAATCTTTAGATATAGCCTTTCGTGCGGTACTTTGTCAAATGCTTTTTGAAAATCTAAGTATATTCTCGGCTTGGGTATACTATCCCAATTGCTAATGGATAAGATTTTTATTTCAGGGAACACTTTTTTATGATTGCACTTTGGGCAGCATATACTTTTTGCCTTTTTGGTGGTGCAGAGTTGCTTCAAGGGTGGCTGAGCAATTAGTTTGATTCTTTTAATGCGTCTGTGACTACTGGGTCCATGTTGGCTTTTGCTTTATAATTACAAAAGGTGGGATCTATTTGTGTGTTCTCTATGATTAACTTGCTTGTGTACAACTATAAACTTCCTCAGTTGTTTTAAACAGGAGTTGGCTAAAGGAGAGAGGCTAATTACTACAGTCTAATCAATTTCTGATTGCATAAGCTGTCTCACATGGCTCTGGCCCAACTCACTAGTGCCCTTCTGACAACAAGGAATTAATTGCAGTAAGGTTTAGGGCACTCCCCCTAATCTGCTCTTTAGTTTTTCTGGCACTGTGTTTGCGATTACATTTGCAGCATGCTGAATTAGATTGGAACGGGGTCGCAAGGCACTTAAAGATAAACGCAGGAGTTTTGCCTTGCTCTGTATTCAGAGTACTGGTAGTAGGGTAAAACTGTATCTCAATGTCAACACTGTTAAAGAAGAATACATATGTCTGACCTTGAGGCAAACAGGAGCTGAGATGCAGATTATATTGTTAGTTGAAAAGTTGGTGCAGTCCAAGACTACCGTAGCAGACAGTCATTGCTTGGTATGCATAATATAAATGAACCCTTGTGAACAGGCTGGCTGTAGTGGTGACATCAGGCCAGGAATTGAAACCAAAACACACAGCAACTGCGGGCGAAACTGAGACGCTGCGGCGCTCAGTGCTTTATTAACACAAATAAAATAAAAGGTTTGACCAAAACAGCACACGGCACTTTGAGCCAAAATAAATAAATAAACAAAACAGACTAACACTAAACAAACATCATGCTGGTTTAAAAGCCAGCATGCTGAACAATTATTTATTTTTTAAATTGTTTTCTGCTCTCCACACCCGTTCTCCACTCTTGAACACACCCAACCCGAGTGAGTAAAACGTGCACCTATATAGACAGTTGTCAGGATTCAATTACTAATTAATTGTTCGCTTGAACCCCAACACGTGAACTAATCTGTGCACTCCCTGTGCTCACATACTATTACATACTTTATCTGCACGTGAAGTGATTGTGCAGTCCCCTTGCCTAAATACGATATATTTTAGATCACTTGTGCTACACAGACCCATTTATATCCTGTGTACCACTATATCCACTTATAACAGACAACATGAAACACAAAGATACACACATGGGTGGGGCACACTGCCACAACCCTACAATAGGCAGATACCTACTGTTGAGAAGCATCTGTGGCCAGATCTCCCATATTTGTGAAAGGTGCGAGATGTGTAGCCTCTGGTTCTTCCAGAAGGTTGCCATTGTGCAACATGACTCTGAGTTGGAGGGGGAGCAGAAGGCAAGATGAGGGTTTGTGATTGTCTAAAGCATTGCCGCTATTCTTTAATTTTATTGAAAATACGTCAAGTGAAATTAAAAAATATCCATTGCAAGTGAACTGCACTTCAAATCTGCGTGTCCCATTCTCATCGTGGGCATTTTTAAATAGTGCTGGGACAAATATCAGAATATTCTAACGAATATTTTTTGATATGTATTCGTATACAAAAATCAGATGTTCGTATTCGCTAGAAGTGACAAAAATATTTTGCACTTATTTACGACCTGTTCAGAAGTTGCATGACAGTTTAAAAAATGGCAAATGAAAAAGAGCTCCGTGTGATATGAGATCACACGGAGCTCTTATATATAAAAAAATTAAACACAGCATCAACACAGCAGCTCGAGCCTCTGTTTACTTTTTGATGTCTAAAACTTTTAAACAAACCAGATTATGCGTGCACACGATTAGTGATCTCTATGGAAAGCCATCTGGATGAAAAAAGTGTTGTGCTGCTGTAGGGCGAGGTCGCAATCTCATGGGACAGAAGAAAGGCAAGCATGTCATTCTGAAATGCCTCGCTTAAACAGTGCCCACCTTGCTGGAAATGTTGTGTAGTGAATTTTATAAAGATTGTATATATATTATTTTTTGTTGTGACTTTCTGTTAGTTAAATTTCAGTTTTTGTTTGCTTGTTCAGCTACAAAAAGGCACAAGTAAACCTCATGTTAGTACTTTATGAAAACGTGTCAGTGGCCACTGTTTACTGTGAAGAAACAGGCAATGGCAAGGAATGGGGGGAAAAAAAAAAAAAGTAAAAAAATAAATAAAATGTAGTGTCCACTTTATGTATTATATTTATTGCAGGTATTAACAAAACAACGTTTTATTTGAACTGCTGTTTGCATCCTTTGTTTTGTAGTTAATTCGCTGGGGTAAAGCAAGGCCTACACAACGTATTCTTTACTCCTGGGATATCTTTTTCTACTTTAACATGTTACTTAGTGTAATGTTTTGCTGTGAAATAAAGGCACACACAAACAGAGGCCATGCCCCCCCTGCCCCTACTCCTGCTGCTGCTGCTGCTGTGCTGTCTCTGCCTGTGTTGTGAGCAGGGCTGCAAGTTAACTTTAAGGCAATAGTGAGGATTGGTTACCTGCCTGGAAAGCAGGTAGCAAAATGGTCTTATTCGGCAGTGGTTTATTCGACTAAATTTATATGTACAAATTTAAAAAATAAACACCTACCTACTGTTTCAAATGGGCAGAATATCCCGAACTATCACATAGTAGCCTTATATTTAAGTCAGAAAGTATTTACTGAAACCACCTTCCTTGTCGAAATGTATTTAGTTTGATCCAGTTCTGCAAGAATGCAACCATATCTGTCATCTAAGCATCGATATGCCACCTGTAAAGTTAACCAGGTTATGTTTCATCGGTACAAATTAAGTGGTTCGAAATGAACCTCTTGACCTGAGATTTCAGTAACTAACAAATCATACACACCTACAGAGGATAGCGATTAAAAAAAAAAAAAAAAAAAAAAAAAAAAAAAAAGTGTGCCACATTATTGTTGAATCCTGCATTGCATGGCCTTGTAAATTTATAAGGTTACAATCACAACCGAGCTGTTTTGAAAATGAAAGCTAGTTCCAGCATGGTACCACTACATTTAAAAGATTCATGCAACTTGTTGTACTAACTGGTTTGTTCATAAATGTGTCAGCTCTCACCCTGCCTTTTCACTGCATTTTTAAATGCTGTACAATTTGAAGAAATTAAGACGTAATAACAGAATAAGGCATATCAACCAAGAAAAAAATAACAAAAAAAACTGGGTTTGTTTTATTAAACAGTGACATTAGTTAGCTATGTGTGCAAGTTATTGTTTGTATAACATTGTTAAAGCACACGTTTCACTAGTTAAAAGTATGCAAGGTATCTATTAGAAGAAGAAAACAAAAAATAAATGAATGTACCTCCAGATTTTATTTCATCTATTACTCTTACCGATAAAATAAGGTATGGTATTTGCTCCTGTTTTTTTTCCATAGTCAGAATTTTGATAAAATAATAATTTATCTCTCTTATGTGTTCATTTTGAGTGTGGGTGAAACCAGGGTTAACATTATAATAAACCCAGAGCCGACATTCTCCATGACAGATTAAGTGATTAAACTTAATATCCTGTTCGGTCATTGCCCTGTTATTTTGTAAAATTGTAATTTACAATAACTGACTTCTAGGTTTGTACAAAACCATGTAGAAGATCTGTGTAATCCGACTTTGTTTTTAGCAAGAATTGATGGTATTTTGATGCCGAGCACGTCCCTGTCTGACTGGGGTAACCAGAGGGTTATTTTAAGGGTTGTTTTGAACCCTATTCTGCCTTTCCAGTGTTTCATTGAGCAGTATAAACACAGACTTGTGCATGTAGGTGACATGAGTATAACAGCATGGCAGATACCGTATTGCATCAATTTGCCGCTGCCCTCGTATTGACGCTGCAGTCACATATCAGCTTTATAATAGAGGCCGCTCTCGAATAAACGCCGCTATCAGTAAACAGTAAGGTATTTTTTTCTCTGCCTATTAAAAAAACACAGAGTAAACAAATAAACGCGTAACACTGACTGTGTGCCTGTAACGACCCTGAAGAGGCGGCATACTCAGTCTAGCACGGAAATTACAAACTAATGCACACACACATAGTAATCTCAATCTAGCACGGAAATTACAAACTAATGCACACACACATAGTAAGCACATTTTTATTTTATGGTATGGTTCTGAAAGAAAATCCAAGATAAACTACTTACAGAACAGAAGTCCTTATAGGTGGTTTTGTTGTTTTGTTGATAGTTCAATTGTAATTCTCGTACAAATAAAAACAATTTTATTTTCGGTTTCTCTTGCACAGAAATTATGAACAAGCAAGTTACAGTGAGAGAAAAACAAAATAACAGAGTAGGTTTTTACAGAAATGAAGTTGATATTCTGAGGTAATTTTTAATGTAGAAAAACATCTTCGTCACACCCTTGGATTTAACTGCCACACCAACATTGTCCCGCCCCTTAACAACGAATACACACTCCTGATTCGCTGGTACAGTACCCTCAGTCCTTCCAACTCCCACCTAATAGGCTCTCGGTAACTGTCACTGATAAATGTACTGTAGTCAAGGTAGGTTAGCCACACATGCTGTTGCATACAGATAGGCTACCGTATTACAGAAAATAAGCAACCGTGATACTTCTAAAATGTCATAAATCATGTATTTAAATATTGCAGCATTTGAAAATTGTAGTAGTATTATTAATAAAGGCCGTCTTTGTATAATTCGACACCCTCTTTTAAGCGCAGCAGTCTTTTTGATCAATTTAAAATAAACGATGCACCGCCAAATTGAATATGGTACTTTTAATAGTTTAAATGTGTGTTTTTAGATTTGTTTTTATAAATACAGATATCCATACTTACCTATTATGCTTTCTGCATGCATTTTTTTTAAAGGGTTTAATTTAAATGATATGGATAAGATTCATTGCAAGTGTTTTAACTGATTGATTTGCATTGCCTTGGGTTTTCTGTTTACTATTAGCTTGGCTAATATTGGCTTTTCTATTGGAAACCTAAAACCAAAAGAAATTTGGGGTGAATAACTAAATCTTAATGTTGACTAGTTCATCTAGTTAATCAAATCAAATCCAAACCAAAAAACGGCAACTGCATCCCTGTACTGACTATACCGTGCAGTCCTCGATTTCCAGACTCTAGTTGTCTGCAAGTGACAAAGAAAACTGAGAACAGGAAGTTTACCAGACAAATTAGTGAGTATTGCTGATCTGTGTTTGTAAAACCTCATGGTTGGTCTCTTCCTTAGTATTTTATGTCCTTGAAGGCAGGAATTGAAAGGAGGCATTCACTGCAATAGGATAAATATTTGGAAACAATAAGGACACAGTCAAACCCGCCCTGAGCAGCTATGAATGTGACGCTGCTGGGCGTTGCATGGGCCCCCACGTCTTCAGAATCAGCTATGTCTGTGACGTTGCTGGGCGTTGCATGGGCCCCAACGTCTTCATGTCTTCAGAACGAGTACACGTTGTGCTGCACCAATGAGCCCCTTTATTAGCTGCTGGTTAGCCTGCCCAGTGGAAATCTCCCATCTTGAAGTTCCTGAATCAGATGTTACTAATTGAAAAACCTGTTTGGATCAGGTTTTATTTTAACACGTCTCCGCTAATCTCTCTGTTGAAAGAACCAGTTTTCAGGAGCCCTTAATGAGACTAACCATGCTAATGGTTTATCACAGAGAAAGGCATACAGTACTGAGATGACAGTTCAAGCAAGGTAACGGCTTTGTTGCTTGGGAATAGAAAGAGAAAAGGTCTGATTTTGTTCTGGTTGTGTGTCATGACCATGTGTGCTACAGTACATAGCATGGAAATTACATAGACTTGAAAAGTCTGTCTAAATAGTATGCAGTCTACAATGCATCGTGTTTTATTTTGGCTTCAGTAGTCTTTTAGTAAACCTTTTAATTAAATATGAAATGCACTCTTCTCGGTCAGTCTACTGACTTTGATAACCTGATTGTCAAGGAATTGTGAAGGTGTGCCTACAGAACTCACTCAAAATGTTGCCTATGCTGTGCAGTTGCATGGGCACTGAAAACTTTAACGATTATGTTTATACTTGTATATGGATTGTACATTTTCCAGTTGGTTAGAAATGTAGGTGATTTAGCTCAGTCCTATTTAAAACCAATATGAGTTTACCTTTAAATTCCTTATCTGCAATAGTTATCACTGTCCTGGCTGGGATTCAATAAACATAAAGGCTCCTGTAATTGTAGTGTGGATATTGGAATTCATATAACTATATTGTTTATGAAGCTGTGTGGGAGAGCTTTCACTCTGCACTTTAATAAATAAATGTTATATATATATATATAGTATAATATATATATATATATAATATATATATATATAATATATATATACCGTGTATAGGATAGCCCCTATATAGGGACATCGGTAGACCATATATTGCAATTTTTTGGTTGAACCGTATAAAATTTGCATGGTATGATAACCGTTAAAAAAAACAAAACCTTAATATCACGGTATACAGTACATCATGCAAGTTATAAAATAAAGGCTTAAATGAAGAAAGACCAATGTAAAACACTTAAATTACTGCAATTCACAAAAATAAAACCAACAAATCACACTTTCTTTCATGGAATGATTTAAACATTTGGTATTTAGTATTTTACTATGCCAAATAACTTGGTACATTTCTTTTTTATAAAGACAATTAGAAGAAAAAAGAAAAAAGCTAAAGTTGTACACTCTCAATGTTATACTACAACAGTATTAAGATCTGTTTTTTGCTCAAAATGACGTGGTGCTGTAGTTTGTTAAAACGTTTTAACGTATAAAATTAAATAAATACTTAGTTTAGCTGATGGTAAATAGAATTGGGAAATGATCGGTCTTATTGCTTAAAACACAAACATGTACCACAGGTTATTATTTAAGAGAAGAGATGTTGCTTTTTTTTTTCCCAACCAGATAAATAAAATATGTTATTTCTAAAACATGTTATTGGATTTATAGCTACATGTCACGACATTGCACAAGTAAGCTTCCAATGATTATTACACGTGTGGAGTTTGTAAAAAAAAAAAAAAAAAAAAAAAAAAAAAAAAAAAAAAAAGATTTCTTCACTTGCCTAAAAAAAAAATTAATACTGTTATAAACAAAACTAAAGATTCTTTCTGTGCAGATTCTGCAGAGCCCAGCACAGCTTGGATATGTTACTGCAGGAGGCTGGCTGCGGCTGTGAACCAGAAAGATCACACGTGACCTGCTAATCGTAATGCAAATAACCACTAAAACTACTGCTGCCACCTTATTAGGGGAGGTGAACAACATTTTATCATTATAGAATTAACATAATGTACTAAATCTGTGTTAAGTGATGTATAATTTTACAATAGTTAATGTTAATCGATTACATTAAACTGGCTGTTGATAATCCAGACATATGTAAATATAACACATTGAAAATGTGTGCTATGGCGAAAGGTTTGGAGAAGGCGTTTCTCTAAAAGCTGCGAGTGACGTCAGAAAGACAGCAGCCAACAGGAGCCGGAGCAGCAAGCTCTGGGTAACAGAACGCAGCAATTGAAACGTGTATTCTGTGTAGTTTGACAGTTTCTTTCAAAACCCTTATCAAAATACAGTATCAGTTCACAAAAGATCTTCCTCAGACACTTTGCTAAGGCTTCAAGTACCATCTCTTGATTTAGAAGAAGCATGTTTGCAGTTGAAAAATACTTAACAGTTGTATAAAGGAATTACGATAATTGCGGTTTAGAATAAAAGGAACAGTATTAATACCATAATGTACCTAAACCGCGGTAAACCCAAAAACTAGTAAACTGACCCATACCTAGCCCATATATGGTCACCCTATTAAGAGACAAGTGGCAAAGTTGATTGTTTCATTGAGCAATTAACTCAGCTGCAAGATACAAAAGTACCAGTTTAGGAAAGCAAGTCACTCAGTCAGCAAGGCTTTTTTGTTTACTGTTTTACTTTTGTTAAGTGTTTTGTTCTTTATTTTCATTAATAAAAATGCTCAAGAGCTTTACTTGCATTTTTGTGTGGCGTGCTCCCTGACACACAGCCTGACACTGGGCCCTCACCTCCACAAGTAGACTAGTGTCATTTTTGTCTCACTAAGTGGAACACAACTTTCACCCTAATTAAGTAACCCAGCATATAGCTTTTTTCCAATAGGAAGAATTCTGTTGAAGCAACAAGGACATTTTATAATTAACATATGTTGCCTTAAGGCCTTGGTAACAGGATACAGCTCTTAATGTAAATAATTCAAATAACTATAATGAGATTAAAAATAAAACATTAATTGAATTTCATCACAAACATACTTTAGCAATGTATGCCCATCTGTAATGTCTGTCCATCTGTCTGTATTAGGGTACTTCCACTGTACATGTGAATGTTGCATTTTTGCATGATACTCTGGAGAACCAGTTTATTTATATATAAAAAAAAAAAACTTTGTGCAGACATTTGTTACCATAAGTTTAGTGTGGTGTCTGTCACATCTCCAGCATGGTGAGGCTTCACCTGCACCCAGTTTTGAGCAGATTTAATGTCTGGGGGGGTTTCCTCAAGCCTTAGTTTTCATCTTGTTCTAATAGTTAAAAAAAAAAAAAAAAAAAGCAAAAAAAGCTTGCAACTTTTTATTTTCAGTGTCTATGAAAACGCAAAATCAGACTGATTCTCTCGATCAACTTCAATTATGGATGTTATCCTAGAAAAATGTAACCCTTTTGTGCCAGTTTTTTTTTTTTTTACAAAGCTGCTGCCATCAGTGTCAAACTGTCATATCAGACACCATGTAAGGTACAGCAGTGACTTCATATTAGCAGGCTTGTATAAACCCTGTATGCCAAGTGTGTGCATGAGCATGATCTCGTTTCAGTATATAACCCACCACCCTACTTGTCACAAGGTGGGGGCTGCTGTTTGTTGGCAGGTGTCCTTGTCCCTGTACTAAGAGTCACTAAGCATTGTAATGAAGTCTGGCTCGAGTTAAGATACAAGACTTCTTTCTCATATTTCCTTCCTGGAGGTTTTGCTTGAGCACTGCCCCTGGTTACACTCTTTCTCTGTGCTGTCAGGAGTGCTGAAGTGTGGATTGGCGGTCTTCTTGATTTGCCTTGGCAGAACTGGATTGTGATACACTTGAGCCCAGCCTGTTCCTGCCAGCTCAGCAGGGCTGGACTTTGGCTTTGTGTTTTTAGAAATCATCACAGAAGGAACATGACGGATGCTGCTGACATTTTCTCATTCTCTACAGAGGTATCCAGGGCGTCCTTTGACGTAACTTGACTCGGGTTTGTAAAGTTAGGTAGGAACAGTGCATGGCATTTTTTTTTCTGCTGAACAAAGTATAATTTATAAAATTTGCTGACGGTTTGAAGTTAGTTTTCCGTTTCAAGTTCACGTATTGAAAGCTGTACTGGGAGAATCTGGCTGTATAGGTAGTTTTTATTGTAGCAACAATATTTGGGTAGCAAACCAACTTTTTATTTTTTTTTATTTTATATCTGATAAAAAAAAATCTGATGACCTTATATATGGAATGACTGGTATATACATAAAATATATACCGTGTATCAGGGATGAATTTCATTTTTATGTGCTGGGGGGATTTACCCCCTATGCTGTAGCCAATGGGAGGGATTCCAAAATTTTAGTGAGGAATGGCAAAAGAAAAGGCACTTTTGCATATAAAAACTATATATATTTTACTGCGTCATCATTCACATTGGTGTTGGTTTAAAATAAGCTGTTTTCAGGAGACCGAACAGCTGTTCATCACTGAGACAGTGCACTCTTGCTTTTGCCATTATCTGACATGAAGATTTTGCTGCAACAGAAGAAAAAGGTGCTTTTCTTTTTAACCAGCGCTCCATTTCTTTTTTAACTCTTTACACTCAGCCCTATTTCTGCCTGTTTTTCACAGTTTTCATTTTATGTATGTTTAACTACTGGATAGTTTGTACTGCATGCATGTAACATATCAAATGAAAGGCCACAACATTTCTGTTCATATTATGTAAGTTGCAACAGGATAAGGCATACTATATGTGATAGAGATGACAATATTTGTGTAAAAAAAAAAAAAAAAAAAAAAAAAAAAAAAATCAGGTTTATATATATATATATATATATATATATATATATATATATATATATATATATATATATATATATATATATATATATATATATATATATTAATGGCAGATGGCTCAAAAAAAAAAAAAAAAAAAAGAAAAAACTCTGCACCATTAACTTCAGGCAATCGTAGTTCCAGCTGGGAGCGTCGCATACACACACTGAATACGTCTTTGGAAAGCCCAGAGTCTGTACTTTTAAACAAGCCGGGTAGGTGGCTTTTACAGTGCCTGAGTAATATGTGCGTAACCTTTGGTGCGCTGGCGCCCCAAAATGAATGGGACTGAGTTTTAAGAGTTAAAGCGAAAGTCACTGCTTGGAAAAAAACCTAGATAGACCTTATATTGTTTTTTTTTTTCAAAACTCTTTACTTACTGCAGTGTACTGAGTTTATATAATCCTTAAAGATAGCAGCCAAGAATCACGTACGAGAAAATAAAGTTTCGAGGCACTTAAAATATCCAGCACTACTTTTATTATTTAAACCAGAGCTACTCGGAATGCAGCTCGCAGTAGTTTCGTCACTGACACCCACTTCCTTAGAGATTTGTTATAGCGTTTCAGGCATTCTAATTTGGGTGAAAAATACAGCAGCTTGGTGTCTTTTAAAATATCTCTGTGGGAGTTTCCCACACTGAAAGTTGCAGATATGCGGGAGCAACTTGGAAAATGCACGATTCCCGCGCTGAAATTCAAGCCCTGATAGATATTTTTGGTAAGAAATCTTGATTTTATTGCTGGGAGGGCTGTGTAAACCCAATCTGTTCCTTTACAAGTTTCCTGAAACAAATGTGGATCATTCCCACTATACAGTCTAAAAATGAAGGAAACATTATTATTGCATTCCATAGTGCTGCTGTGAATGTTTTCATTAAAATGATTTAAAACTGTAGCTGTCTTCTGTGGGAGATGACGGCTTGCGTAGTGACATTGGTCAATGAGTCGCATTCTAGTGTTTTTCAGGAAAGCTGGTCGACGTTAAAGCCATGCCTGCTCCAAGAGTGGAAATGAAGTTTAGAAAAACAGAAAGGAACTTGGTAGAACTGATTTTAGTAGTTTAGGGACACAGCGGGGATAAAACATTGAATTGTGATAGTTCATGACACAGCACCCTGTTGCAGTGTTGATTCCAGAGTTGGCTTTATGCTGACATGCTTACTTGCTCTGGAATAAAGCCAAATTCTCCAGCTGCTCCTCAAGTCTTATTGATAAATTACACAATAAACTAAGCACCACCAGAGCCCCTTCTGTTACAAGTCCATTTTGTCTCTATCTTCTTTCTTTTAATAAGTTATTTCCTGCTATAAATACACTGCTGGGGTGCCATGTTCAAGTGTAAATATAACACAAGTGATTTGGCTGGGTCTGTAATTAAGTTGTCACAATGAATAGGCTGCACTGCTCTCTCTGGGCCCTATTAGCACAGCAAGGTTGGAAAATGTTTCTATTTTTTACTGGTGCTGCAGTACATGCGGTAGGTTCCCATCGGAGAGGTGCTCGGTTGATTGGATGGCCTAGAAGTTGGCCTGATTTGTGCAGTGTTTTTGTATGTGGATCTTCAGGTATTCTTTTGAGAGTACAGCACCTGCTGATACCTTTTTTTAGATAACACTGCATGCTTGAGTTCTAGAGTTCATCCCTTTGCAGTCCATTTATTCAGCGATTGTCAGGCGCATCAGGTCCAATATATTTTCACACGTGCAGTTTATTTTACACCCTGTTTTAAAATATATTTTTTTCAGAGTAAAACGGGTTTAAAAGGCACTGCATGGCAAAAGGACATCAGTACTGCATCTCCAGCCAAGCCCCACCCCTTGTTCGCTGTATTTTTTCTCCTGATCACTCTTTTTATCACCAAACTCCTCAATAATGTGATCCAGATCATTATTTTATTACTGTAATATCTCAAAAACCTCTGCACATGTCTAATATTCTTTGAGCGCTGAATGCGGAGCAGCTATCTCCTTTATGTGTCTGTGTTATCTCTGTGGTGCAGGGGCTATCTGTATTGCTCAAATAGGCCCCTTTTTTTCGGCTTCATTCAGCTCCTATTGGTCCCACTCGGCCATTGAAAGGTTTTCTCGTATTTTTCCAGAGAAAAAAACGACTAGAGACCAGCGCTTTACGTCTTTTGATGATGTCAGACAGGAAAGGGAAAATTGTAACGTCGGACTTGGTCCAACATAGGACCGCAAAGGGTTAATTAAGCTCATTTTTTAAGAATGTAATATCCAGCCAGAGCGCGTTTTGATGGAGCTTTTAATGCTGAATGTTATTTTTAATTTTTGTTAAGAATCAATCAAACTAACTTTTATTCAACTATGTCAACTCAGTTGAGAATAAATTGCACCTCATTGCTAGCCTCAATAAACAAACGGCAAAATGCGCCGCTGTTTCTGTTGCTACCAGTAGTTGGAAATTGTTCGAGCTCCTGAAAAAAACCTAAATAAGACACAAGTCACAGAGCAATTTAGTGTTTTGCCGTTCTGGTGAGTTGCATCACCATACTGTTCAATAATTTTGTGCATGTCTTGAATATTGCTCCTGTACAGGTATTCATAATTTAATCAAGAGCTGCTTCTGCATTTAACGTGTGCAGGGGTGCTGTATTAATTTAGTTTGACAGTTTGTTAACGTTAGTTTGTCTGTTACTTTTTTATTATAGTTTATAAACATACACTTGCCTATTGCTTTTTCTCTTACTTATTCTATTCATTTAAATGTTGATGCACATGTGTCATGACAAGTAATACATAAGTTTTTATTTATTTTTTGATGCGTATCGTGTCTGCTAACTGTCTTGGAGAACAGTTCGGCTATAAGAACACTTTACTTGCTACTCGAGGGGTGTTCTCTTAGCCGGAGACTACTCTATATTTGTGTTTAATTTTAATATATAGATAAAAGCCTGCAGTTGCAGTGTGGGTGCGCATCTGCTTTTTCTTTGAGTTTTAGAAATAGGGAGTTACATAAAGCAGGGCTTTAAAGTTCTTATCTTGCTCAAGTCTCCATGGAGGCGGTGAGGAGGAGGGAAATGAGATCAAAGCTTTCCAGCACCCTTAATATTTAATAGGCAAGTCATCTCAGGGGAAAACAAACTGAGCCTGCATTTTGATAACTATGATATAGTTACAAAAGGGACCTTGTCTCTGTTTCAGGTACAGTGTGATCAACGTGTTCTGAGTTTTAAATGTTCTCGTCCGTATTTTATCATCTCTGTTTGATGTGTTTTATAAATATGAGTTGCTGTTTCTTAGGGATACAAATAAAAAATACAAGCATTTGTAGATAGACATGTTTCTATACTGGTAACTATTTAAAGGAAACTCCAAAAGAGCTTGTTTTCTAAATGGGCTTACAAGTTAAACTACATTGAGAAAGAACAGGTCTACAGTGTTAAAATTCAGCAATGACATTTCGCTGAAATAAGCAAATAGACATTTTCTTTCTATACCGGTAACTGTTTACAAGAAATACTAATAGAGCTTTTATTTTCAAAATGGGCTTACAAGTCAAGGAATTTGAAACCTTACCTTTGTGGAAAGAATGTTCTGTTGCAGTCAGATTTTGTGGGCTCCTCCCTACCTTGACCTTTTTCTGCCCTTTATTGTTAGTATTAGTTTGACTCTTGAGTCACTGCAAGGAGAGGGTGGAGAGGGTGGAGAGGGTGGGGGGCTCCAGTGGAGTTGTGTCTGCAGAGGCTGGCAGGGATAGGCCACCTTTTAAAAATAAATCTGTTTCCTGTTGAGAGGGGAGGGGTTGTTGGGAAGTGTAGAACTCCAAAAAGTCCTTTTAAAACATTAACTTCAAAATACATTTAAATTGCTTACATATATTTAGTTTAAACCTGGCTACTGTAGGCTATATGTATTTGTCTAGGGACAATACTGTTTAAAATCACTTTAAAAAAAACAAAAAAAACAAAAAAAAAAAAAACTTTTAAAACAATAAATAAAATGATTCAGTGTCATCCACCAATTCACTACCAGCTGTAGCAGCTTCTAATAGACTGGAACATCACAGCATCAACTGTGAACAACTTCAGATCAGTCTGCACAAATGTCAGCTATTTCATTTTGACTTGCTTTATTGAAAGCTCAGTTCATATATACAGTGCCTTGAAAAAGTATTCAGCCCCCATCCCTTTTTTCACATTTAAGAGTCTCAGATTCAGAATTTGAAATGGATTAAATTATGATTTTTTTCCCCACTGCTCTACAAAGCCTTGAGCACCATGTCAAACCAAAAGAAAAATTTTCAACGATTTACTAAAAATGAAAAACGGAAATCATTAGATTAAAAAAGTATTCATACCCTTTGTAATTGCAAGCCTAAATTTGCTCAGGTGCAATATATTACCTCAACAAGTCACACAATTTGTTGATGGACTCCACCTGTGTAAGAAATTAGTGGATCACCTGCTTTAAATTAATCTGTGAGGATAAATACCGGTCTCTCTGTATGGTCCAACAGTATGGTAGGGACTTTGAAAAAAAAAGAATCAAAATGAAGACAAAAGAGCATTATAAGCAAGTCAGGGATTTGATTATAGAGAAGCACAAATCTGGGGAAGGATACAAAAAAACGATGAAGTGCAGCCCATCGGACAGAAGTGGGAAAAATACGTAACTGCCACCACACTGCCTCGATCAGACTGCCCCTCTAAACATAGTTGCCGGACAAGAAGGGCACTTCTTAGGGAAGCTACTGTAAGGCCAACTGTGACTGTGAATGAGATACAGAAGTCAGTGGCTGTGATGGACAATGATGTTCATGTATCAACAATCTCCAAGGCATTCCACAAAAAGGGCCTTTATGGGAGAGTGGCAAGGAAGAAGCCCTGGCTGAAAAAAACCCATATCCTTGCCCACAAAGAGTTTGCAAAACGTCACCTAGAAGATACTGCAGTTATCTGGCAGAACGTTTTGTTGTCTGATGAGACTAAAGTGAAACTTTCTGGCCTGAACGCTAAGCGGTATGTGTGGTGCAAATCAAACACTGCACACCAGCCAGGTAACACCATCCCCACCGTCAAGTATGGCGGTAGTAGCATCATGTTATGGGGATGCTTTTCAGCAGCAGGGACTGGCTGTATTGTCAGGATTGGTGGAAGGATGAATGGCGCACAATACAGAGAAAACCTGGATAAAAACCTGCCAAAAAACTCAAACTGTGGAAGAAGTTTGTCTTTCAACAGGACAATGATCCAAAACACTCTGCCAGAGCAACACTGGAGTGGTTCAACCAAGTATTGACCCAGTAATGACATTTCAGTTTTTTAATTTTTATTATTGTTTACTATTTTCTTTCTTTTTGGAAGGGACTCTTTGAAGAATGTGTAACTCACAAATAAAAATTCCCAATCTAATGCATCAAAATCCCAGGCTGCGAGACTCTTAAATGTGAAAAAAGGGATGGGGGCTTGTGAACAGGATTGCTTTACAGGGGTGACGTCAGACCAGAAATAGATTCTGATGAATGGCGGTAAATTTTATTGTAAATAATAATAATAAACAAAAGATTTAAACAAAACGCTTGACTGAAAATAAAAGGCGCGTTGGCCAAAGTAAATAGACAGACAGACAAACAAACAAAGTGGACGAACCCAACAAGTAGCATTTATTTTATATTTAAATTACTCTCCTCTCTCTCACCCATTCTCCACTTCCCGAACACACAACCCCGAGTGAGTGAAAACATGCTGTTTATATACAGCTGTACCGAGACTCGATTGCTAATCAACCATTCAAGTGGAGTGTCGGTATAACTGTACGTGAATTAATTCAGTGTAATTCCCCCTGCTCACATATTACATTTTACCTGCACGTGAAGTGTTGTGCAAATATACATTTTAAACACTTGTGCTCATAACTCATATTTATATCCCGTGTATTTCATACATAAACACCAACATTAACACACTACAGACAACATAAAACACTAATAAACATAGGGGCAGGACACTCCGCCACAGGGCTGAAATACTTTTTCAAGGCGCTATGTACGTATATGTATATATGTATTTGTGTGTGTGTTTATATATATATATATATATATATATATATATATATATATATAATATATATATATATATATATATATATATATATATATAATAAAAAATCTACTTTGTCTATTGGACAGGAAATATAAACAGACACAATTGATACAAATTTATTTTATTGTCCACCAAAACCAGCCAATCAATACTTTGCACCAGTGAAAGCAACCAGTCCTACTAGAGATCAGCATGTTTTAGCAAGAACAAACAGACGCGGACAATTCATTAATATTGCTCTATTCGGATATCTAGCACTGTCCAACTATAAGCTGCTTTGACGAATAAAAGGCATTTGCTTAATAGTTATTTGCTTTTGTTCTCTCATTAAGTATGAGATCCTTTATGAATATTTGCGGGACTATTTTCTTAAAGCCTCAGTGGAAGGGTACCTGACGAAGCATTACAAATTCAAAAAAAATCTAGGTTTTCATATTTTTTTTTTTTGTCAATTTTTTTTCTAATCAATGAAGGCTTACTGTGTGGCAGTGGATCTTGACTTTTGTTAATGTCTTCGGCTCGAGATGCATAACTCCACACGGTGGAGCCTTCATCGACGGGCACTGTCACTTAAATAGTATTGGTAGTTCTAAACATTTGAGCATTTATTACATTTAACTTATTGGCTTTTTAAAAGGATCTGCAGAGGTAGTGTTTGTGTCAATAGCTGGTAAGCTGTTCTGTACTGTAGCATTAAATCACAGCTAAGCCATTGACCACTGACTACAAGACAGGACAAATGATTTCAAACTGGGTCCCAGCCTCGAGCAAAATAGCATGGATGGTAACAGTCGTGTTAAATAAAATGATAGAAATTTCAGTCTTGATAAAAGCTTGCGTGCAGTTGTTCCTGGTTTGAGAGGGTTGGCTGTTAGAGATTAATCTGTAGGGAGTATCCGTGTCGGGCCAGTAATAGGAATCCTGTCCCTGTCTGAGAGAGCCTCGGAGCTGCTGCACTTCACATCAGCTGGGATTATGTAAATAACACTGGAAATGTTTCAATTAGGAAAAGCTTTGGTATTCTAGCCCTTGCCTTTTTCCTCTCATGTGACCGCCCCTTGGTTTAATGGAATTGTAAAGGTTAAATGAGCTGAAACAGAGCGCTGAACTTTGGAGTCAACGTAAACATGTCCATTGTGTTCAGAGAGCAGGAACAAGCAGCGGTGGCAGCACTATTAACTTGGTTGGGATTAAACACAGGTTTCCTTTGAGATTAAGGGATTTTTATTTATGAACTCATTTTGTATGTTAATTTTCTTTTTTCACCAATGGACTGCTTTCTCAAGTACCAATGCCATTTTAAAAATAAGAGGATAACTGAATTCTGCTGCCATGGGTGAAGTACACATGTGATACTGTTTCTGTGGTCTACTGCAATACACCAATTTAATTTGATTCCTGTCTTGGAAGGTTAGTACAAAGTGTTCCAGTCTCTACATTTAGGTTGTTTTAATTTGATATCTTTATCTATTTAGGGCTGGTACTGTACAGTATGTGTGCACTGTGTCTCCTGGTAAACGTTTACTGCAATAGAGCAACACGATCAGATTTCATTTTTATTGGAGTCTTGGGTACAGTAGACTTACATTTAATGTAGGTACAGCACTATTCAAATGTAATCTATTGTAACAAAATAGATTTTCAAGAAACTGAAACAAAAAGGATGGCTGTGAAAGTGGTAATGAAGTTTCTGAATAGGATTTAAGTCCTCTGCAGGGCTACACCTGTTTAATGTTTATACACCAGTCACCAGATGGCATTCCCTGAGAGGCTGCTGCTTGGTATGCCCTTTGTCTGCCTGACCCTGTGGGTGTAGGTCATTTCATCTCTGTTTTAAAGCTGGAAGTAAACAGGCTCCCCTATCTACAGTAGCATGTATTCCAAGATGAACTTGGCTTACCTACCTGTACAGTGTTTCATGGGTCCCCAAATGGGTCCATGGTGGCTTCATCAAGGTCTCACATAATGCGGTGCATCCCCAGGTCTATTTCAGAATATTCAACTGCATGACAGGTATATTTTGTTTAACAGGTATTCGTCATGTATGCCTGTACTGTAATTCCATGCTGCATTCGCAAAATACAAAAAATGGACATGTAGGGAATGTTTTGTATTCCTTTGCAACCATAATGGAATAGAAATGTAAACGCACCAGTATCTCATTGCTCTGGGACTGACTGACAGAATTAGCACGCCAGTGTTAGTGCTCACTTCAGTGTGCCATGTTAATGGCATTTGACATTGAGAAAGGACACTTTAAGTACTAATCAGTCTACAGTATTATAAAGAAGTAGTAACATTTTACTGAAATGTACAACTGCATAATACTGTCACAATGTGCTCTTGAAAAATCAACCTATTGTGAGTTTGTGAACCCTGCCTTAATGGAATTGTATTGCGTAAAGATTAATTGTGCAATTAAGTTTCAGAGGTCTGCATGGCAAAGTCATTCCTAACAGTTACTGTCAGCAATCTGTGGCAATTGATCCATAGCACCGTATAACAATTTTTTATTTTTTTTTGGTTCCTGGGTAGTAAGTGTTATTTCCTAATTGCTTATGCCGCAAAAGTATAGAAAATGGCTATTATTCCCCACAAACTTTGCTTTTGTGACCAAGACAGGTAAATTTCAAAATATCACTATTTCCAATGAGAAAACGGGCGCTTTTGTGTCTTTTCATTCACATAAAGTCGGGGAAAAAAACAACATATGAATCTAAATTAACATGTATTTATACTAAAGTAATACAAAAATGACTACAAAAGATTTAGAAGTGAGTAGTTTTTCGAGATTTACGATTATACTGTAAATTAGTTTTGGTCATGTGTCTCTTCACACAGTCTCTGTATGACAATATGTATCATAGTGCTGGGACAAATATGGCATTTCGTATTCAGATATCTGTTCACGATTCAGACAGGTATTTAAATATTAGTTTGTTTGCAAAAAACTGTCAGAGCCATTTTATATGTAACAGTACATGAAGTAGACACTGCAGGGTTTTTTCATAATCCCTGACATTGTCATGTCTTCACAACAAACAAAGTAGCCATAGACCCATTTTCATAAGGTAATAACATTACTTTTATTAACATCATTAAACACTTTGAATAAAATAAATGTGGAAAAGGGAGCGTTGTGCGGTTGGGAAGAAAAACAACAACACTATTTACTCGGTTTTATTTTGCTTGTATTACATTTCACATAACAAAAACTAGGATTGCCACATGAGAGGAAAGAAAAAGAGGAACATAACGATGATCACAATACGAGACATTTCCTTTGCAAGTTGAGCCAGTGTTGCAAAACATGAGTCATTCTGGAGTGATTTTCCTGATCTGTATTGTATGGCAAACAGTGACGGACCCCGATTTGACTTGCTTCCCAAATCTGAAGTAGAACCTGAACATTTATGTAGAGATGACTGTTTGGCAGCGTGTGTGTGTGCTAATCTAAACTCTTTTAAAATGTTTGACAACCAGAGTAAATAGAGGACCAGGAGCGGCTGTGTTGATCTGTGTGTTTTTTTTGTTTTAATATTTTTTTGTGTTTTTTTTTTTTTTTTTTTTTTTTTTTTTAATATAGAAATCCCACACAGGCTATATTTCAGTTTTAGAAACTGCTGTGCACTGATTTACCACCTTGCCAGAATATGCAAGGCAAAACGCGCTGTGATACGAATATCTCATTTCTATCAATTGTGTCATTTCTGTTTGTTCGGATATTTGTCCTAGCACTAATTTATCATGTAAGGAAGTTTCAATTGATACATTATTTCAACCCTAGCCCCTTTTTGGATAGAATCTGTGATTGACACCTGAACAGGTCTCATCTTTTAATTTTATACAATTAAATATTACTAAAACTAACCAGGTGTTTGCGTAGTGGACTATACAGTCTGTCAAATACAGGTTTGAAATGTATGTCCAGTATCACTGAAGCGTTGCATATTTCAGTGATTTTATTAATTGTGTAATATAAGACTGAAGGATCACACCTCTAACCTGTGTAATATTTATAAGAAGAAAATTGCAGTAGATAAGCCGGTAGCTAATTGGTAGAATTACCAGCATTTGAGGTTCTGCTTTACTTGTTGAGCTTGAAGCTTGTTGAAAGTCACAATTGAGTTAAACCTGGAAACACCCACAGAATTCAGCAGGAAGTAACGTCCCTGACACTGCTGGCAGGAAAGGGTTGTGACACTGGCAGCAATCTCAATAGAAATACAATCATATAACAATGGCAATGATAACTAATGTCAAATGCTGTACATGCCAACCTATGGCTTTAATACAGAAAGCCATGCCTGCACACGCTTCTTGGTTTGAAAGTGTAGAGGATTTTGAGGGTTAGAAACTTCCACTAGCTCTGCACCCAGTTTTGGGTTTCAGAACTGCCCTGTTTTGGTATATTCTTGAAATCAGCTGTTGCCAGGAGTTTAAACAGTAGGGTCTCTGGTAAATCTGCTCTGAAGTGATCACGTGAGTAAGTCTCCCCTGCGTCTGTACATTAACTCTCAGGAGTTGCTGCAGCTATAAGGGAAGGATGTTTAACAGGGGTGGCTCAAACTCCTAGCTGCTGAATTATTTAAACAGTACACTTCATTAGCAATAGTTTGGAAAGCCAGGACTGAGTGAAGGGCTAGTGAGTTTACAACACTGATTTGGAGGTGACTGACCTGAAACCACACTGAGAAGTATAATCTTGATGGCATGTTTGTTTCAGATTTGCTGTCTCAGGATGGAACGGATCGGTTTACAAAGCAAATGTTTTCTAAACACACAGATGTTATTTTAGCCTTTGCAGCGCAATACAGTAAGTGTGATCACTGCTGTGCTGCACTGCGACACACGCACTGTTTCTGAGGCAGATGAATTTGCACTGATGAGGGAGAAAATGCTTTTTTTTTTTTTTTTTTCTTTTGCAACCACATGACTGATACTTGAAGCGCATTAAGACATGATGTGACCTAAATAAAGAAAATACAGAATAAATAACTCATCGGGGGAGAAGTGCTGCCAGATTGTCAATTGGTTTGGGTATTGCTTTTTACATTTTTATGTTTGTGAATTTAAGAATGATGAGACCATGGCTTTGGATACAGTAGTCTCCTTTCATGGTGTCTGCAGGCTCTATTAAATCTGTCGTGTTCCCCCCCCCCTTGCTAATGTGTGTGTGTGTGTGTGTGTGTGTGTGGTGGTGTTTTTTTTCTTTTTTTTTTATTTACTACTGTTTTAAAAGAGGAAACACAATCCCTTCTCCACAGGTACTAAACACAGATGAGGTAGTAACTGGAACCTGTTTAAGCTCACAGGCTTAAAGCTCTGTAACGTCTTGTTCAACAGTGAAATTGCAGAGCATGTTAATGCATCTCAGCTCCATTTAGCTTTTTCATTTGCTTAGCTATTGTGCGACCCTCTGTTTTATATAGAAACTGTCTTGAAGAGTTTCAGTAATATAGGCAGGCTTGAGATGCCCAGAATTATTTTACAACAGTAGTTATTAAACATACATTTTCCTGACTTTGTACATGGGACAGTTAGGAGGACCTACTTTTTATCATTGGTGAGGGGTGGGTCTGTGGTCCAGTGCGTATACAGGGTAATCCTATCTAAATAGATAGATGTACTATTGATGCGCATTGATCTTTGTATGTGTAGCAAGTCTGATAGCAAACACAAATAATATAGATATATGTGTCTGTATCTCTTTCACAATTGACATTGGACAAGAAGAAAGCAGCAATATTGTTTGTGTTTTTTTTTTGTTTTTTTTTTGTACAGTTTTTGTGTTTTAATTTGACACTCCTGTCTCTGTGGCAGTATCTGTGGAGACGGAGGTCTCTGAGAATCTCTAGCATATTCTCACGTCTTGTTCCCCTCTCCCCTGCAGAGGCCAGTGTTTCACGATGAACAAGCTACGGCAGAGTTTCCGTCGGAAGAAAGATATCTACGTGCCGGAGTCGAGCCGGCCGCACCAGTGGCAGACTGATGAGGAGGGCGTGCGCAGCAGGAAGTGCAGCTTCGCAGTGAAGGTGAGCCGCATGGGGAAATCAGCATTCTTCTTGAAATGTTGACTGACATAGACTTTGAGGTTGGTCATACATCCCTATATGGGAAGCTTGTATGAGTTTATCCACTGCCACCTACTACAGGGATGGAAATAAGACTTTCTCCCATTCCAGGTTTAATTGCAAGCTTGATTAGCCACAGTGTGTACATAACAAGGTCAGGTGTGTCTTATTAAACTCATAGTAAAACCGGGAATGGATCAAACTGCTATGCAGTGGGTTACTGGTTTCCATGTAAGAGCCAACACTCACAATATTGCCTTTCCTATTCTGTGCACATTCTTTTAGTTCCTAGTCAAGTTAGATCGTGGATGTTTACCCAGGATAGCAACTAACTGCACAGTGTGTGCGTCAGCATTGAAGCAAATCATTTTAGGTACGGCTCAGTCTAATTTTAGAAAAACTGGAAGCATGTTTGTATGTAATCCATATAACAATTTCTAAGCTTTGAATTTCTCATCTATTAAACCATTGTTGGAGTGTCAGAACTGAAATATTTATTGAACCTTTTTTTTTTTTGTTGTTGTTGTTGGAGCTTCAGCGTTAAAATAACAAATGTGATTTTAGAATTGTACCAGTGAGTAGACTCTTTCCAGTTAATGCTACTCAGTATTGTCATGCAGCACTGTACACTTGTGTGCTGTCTCCAGGAGACCCTTGGAAATCAGACATGACATTTCTGTGGGCTCTCCTGGGGCAATCAAAGATTCCACATTTAGAGAGAGAAGTAAGCATGAGGCGCCGAGTTGATTGAAATTATGTTAACGCTTTCCTTTTTAATGACATTTTGCTGATGTTTATTAATTCAGGGAATAGGCATGGAATCTGTTCTTGATTGAGTAATCTGTGATTGCTGTTGATTGGAGCTATGAATCTCAGACTGAGGCTGAATGCTACTTTATTTTCGTTGAATGTCTGTGACTGCCCCAGATAATCTGCCAAGAGACTAATTTATTGCCAAAATCATTTAACAGTTTGTAGGCTCTTGCATCCTGTTGCCTTGTGATAATGATGATTTGAATATTTAATGGTTACAAAGTACTGTAATGCTTTTAATTTTCTGAAAACTTCAGTTTAATATTCATAAATCTGAGTATTATATCAGAACTGTAGCTAACAATAAAACTGTTCCCATTCAGTTCTGAAAAAAAAAAATTAAATCACTTATTTTATGATAAGTAAAGTGCACTTAAAGTATAATGCTTGTGCACATCAGGGATGGAAATCAGACTCGCATTGCATTTCAGTTTGATCCATTCCTGGTTTTATTAGGAGTTTAAGACACACCTGAGCTTGTAACAATTTTCCACATTAATCTGAATTGTTTGAAGTTATAAACTAAACGCAATGTTATTACATTATGAAAATATGTGTGGTAAAAACAGGAGGCTGCGGGGGGGGGGGGGGATTGTCTAATTTTGCACTGTTTTTACCTGAAATACACATTTTCAACTTTTAATAGAGTGTTACATTTGTAATGACTTTGAAAATATTCGAACATGTAAATTCCATGTTCGTCCCAGCTCTGTTACACTATGTAACACAATTTTTGTTCCTGGGTAGTAAGTGTTATTTACTAATTGCTTATGCCTCAAAAGTATAGAAAATGGCCCCACAAACTTTGCTTTTGTGACCAGGACAGTGATATTTCAAAATATTACTATTTCCAATGGGAAAACTGGCAAATGTGTGTCTTTTCATTCACATAAAGTCAGAAAAAAACAACATATGTATCCAAATTAACATGTATTTATACTAAAGTAATACAAAAATGACTACAAAAGATTTAGAAGTGAGTAGTTTTTCGAGATTTACGATTATACTGTAAATACATGTTGTTTTTTTTCTGACTTTATGTGAACGAAAAGACACACATCTGCCCGTTTTCCCATTGTAAATAGTGATATTTTGAAATATCACTGTCCTGGTCACAAAAGCAAAGTTTGTGGGGAATAGCCATTTTCTATACTTTTGAGGCATAAGCAATTAGGAAATAACACTTACTACCCAGGAACAAAAAAAAATAAAAAATTGTTACACGGTGTTATCTATACGCTGTGACTAATCAAGCTCATAGTAAAATCTGGAATGGATAGGAGTCTTATTTCCATCCCTGTTACATTGTTACTAATATAATATTTCAGTAGCCTGTGAAAAACAATGCTGTTTTTTAATGCTGTTTCTATCCGATCTATCAGTGCACTCATTAACTTGTGGTGACCCTGAGGGTCTGTGTTCTGTATTGTTGTTGCTGTGCACTGTGACAGAGGTGTTACAGTATGCTGGCCAGTTAAACATGTGTTGCTGCAGGGAGACCGAGACTACCTCCCTTTCTACAAGTGTAACTGCATCCCAGAAAATGCATATTATTTATTTTCAGACTGTTACAGATTTCATACATCGTAGTTTGCACTATATTTATCATGGTTGGTAGAGGTTTTGTGTGTCTTTCACCAAACACAAAAAACCGATACTATACCAATGTCAGTAATACTATAGAAATTGCTGTATGTATTCCCAGGTATCAATGTTTTATTTTTTCATCTACAGTCCACACTCGGATATCCATTGCCCAGATACATCGCAGTCGCATTTAACCAGCCTTGTATTAAGAATAAAATCAATCCCCGTTTTATATACAGTTGTAGTCAACAGTTTACACGCCCCAATGGAAATTTGTAAATAATTATAGGAAAAATCTTCTATAACAAAAGTTTTGCTTTTGTGGATGAAGAAAAAAAGTTAGATGTCTACAATTATTTTTTTCGGCAATTTTTTTGCAAAACTCCAAAAATGCTAATTCAAAAGTATTCATACCCTGACAAGGAAAATGAAATGAATAGCTAGTTGAGGCACCTTTAGCAATAATAACCTCTTTTAAATGATTAGGATATTTGTCAATGAGCTTTTGGCATGATCCTTTAGTGATTTGTGACCATTCTTAAACGTAAAATTGTTCCAGTTCATTCAAATTCTGAGGACTTCTCTTGTGCACAGCCTTCAACTCATACCAAAGATTCTCAATCGGATTTACATCGGGACTTTGACTGACTCAGCCATTCCACAACCTTGACTTTATTCTTCTTCTACCATTCTGAAGTAGATTTTGATGTGTGCTTTGGATTGTTGTCGTGTTGGAATGTCCAGTTGTGCTTTAAACCAAGTTTTGTAGTGGGGGGGTTTCAGATGATTTTACCATATATTGGCCGAAATTTCCTTTGGTGTAGAGGAAAAACAGCCCCATAGAAGGATATGACCACCTCCATGCTTGAGAGACAGTATATATGGTGTTCTTTTCTTTGTACTCCTCACCAGACTTTTTCCAAATGTAACAACTACCAGCGTGACCAAATATCTCCTTTTTTTTTTTTTTTTTTTTTGTTTCATCACTCCACAAAACCTTGCACCAGAACTCCTATCCATCATTCAGATGCCGTTTTACAAACTTTAAACGATTGTCCTTATGACGTTTTCCTAAGAGTGGCTTTTTCCTTGGCCTGCGACCATTGAGACCTTCACCATGTAATACTCGACCTATGGTTGAAATGGAAACTCCGGTCCCACTTGCACCCAGTTCACTTTGAATGTCTTTGGCAGTCAATCTCGGATTGTTATTAACCTTCCTCACAATTCTTCTACTTGTTTTTGGTGAAAGAACCTTTTTTCTTCCAAACCGAGGGAGCCTTGTGACAGTACCATGAGTCTTGTACTAGATAATAGAAACAAAAGTTGAAATTGGGATATTTAAATGCTTGAAAATCTTCTTGTATCCTTCTCCAGCTTTATGACAATAAATCATTTTCTGTATAAGGTCTTCAATAGCTCTTTACTTTTTCCCCATATTGACATACTGGTAATGACTGCAATCATCCTATGCCTAACCCTTTTATACTGTAAGAATGTTCACCTACAATCCAGCATTTTCTAAACTTTTCTAGAATTAGATTCTGCATTGTCATATTGACATTTCTAGCACCTGCCCTTGTAGATAACACTATCATAACATCAAAGGGTATGAATACTTTTCAGTTTTGCCCAAATAATTGCTGAAATAATAAATAATGTCTTGTAACTTTTTTCCTCCTCTCAAAAGCAAAACTTCCGATACAAAAGATTTTTCCAAAAATTCTTTTTTGAGAAATTTCAAGAAATTATATATTTCCAGTGGTGTATGTCAACTTTTTACTACAGCTGTACATGTAACAACGGAATTCCGGGTTACCCGTCACAGCGATTTCCAACTCCATCACCAGTTTTCTGATACAAAGCCCATAGATACAGCTTTAATTCTAGAAAACTGTTTTTTTGTTTTATCTCTTGCTAAATCCCGTTGCCTTAAGTTTTATGCAGTTATGTGCATGGGTAACATTTTGATTTCATTTTGCTGTTGTGTCATTAATGGGGACTTTTACAGAATGCTAGTGCAATACATACTGGATTTAAAAGTATGTACTGTATTACAGGCCGCGTGTTTTATTTTGGCAACTGATATTTTCAGAATCATCATATCGTTCTGAATTAAAATATTACTTCTGTTGAACTGTCCAACAAAACCAACTACAGTACATCTACGTGGAAGCCTACTTATTTTAAAACACCGTCCTTTCAGCAATGTATTTTGTAACATTGTATCTTTTTTATGTTCCCTGAAAAAACAGACAGATGTTTTGTCTTTTATTGCTGTGTTATTTCCCCAACTCGTGCGCTAACACATTTTCAATAAAAGAATCAATGAAAGACCCCTCTGGATGAAAAACAAAACTAACAGGAGAACCGTCTTCAGATAGTTAAACATTCGAGACAGATTGCTGTAAATATCCTGCCTTGACCCTGCTGAATCAAATCTTCCACGAACGATCTACCAGCAACACGAACCATCTGTTGTGATAGGTCAGACATAAGAAAAAAAAAAAAGAAATAAAATGGCAAGTGTCAAAGAAAAGAGAGTTATGCACTGCTATATACATCTCCCTGTACAGTTCCTCAAACCCAAGTCATGTTTTTTCTTTCTGTGCGAAATGCGTGTGAGGTTGTGTGTGTGTGTGTGTGTGTGTGTGTGCAGAGCAGGGGGTTGTTTGGGTGGTAGGGGGCAGGTTACAAAGTGCTCACCTACATACACGTCAAATCGGATGAAATAATCAGATATGCATCACATTTGTTTAACCTTCACTGAAGTCAATCCTATAGGGTCAGATATGTGAGTGCTGACTGTAATTGTAAATAACTGCATACAGCATTAAGTGCCTGGGCTGCTTGTAGTACTGCAAAACGACAGTTAGGTATTAAATGTTTCATTTTAGTCATGTAGTGCTGCATTGCAGGGAATGGAAATTAGACTCTCATTGCATCATGGTTTGATCCATTCCTGGTTTTACTATGAGTTTAATACACACTAGAGCTTGTTACCTATACACTGTTGTACCTATATGCTATGCAGTAGGGGTCTTCTTTCCACCCCTGCATTGTGCTGTACAATAGCACACTTGGCTAAATAATACATCTTAATTTAGTTTACATACGTTGCAGATATTAACTGTCTCATGAATGTAGATGGCGAAGCTTGCTCCCTGCCCTGAGCTCTTTCTCATACAGCCAGCATACTGTACAGCAGATTTTTTTTTTTTTTTCTTGCAGGGATTTAAATTCCTGATTCTGGCAGCGAAAGCCCAAGAGACCTGGATACCTTGGGTTTAAATACTTCAGAGCTGATAATCATTGCAGATAAAAACAGGAAGTAGAGTACTTAAAACAAGCTAATTTGCTCCATTACCTTCTCTTAAATGGTGTTTTTCCTTTTTATAAACATCCCAGCAGCACAGGAGGAAATGGGTAATTCCAAACGTACTATCCGCATTAATTTTTCCCTGGTGACAGAATTACATGGTAATTGTACCCCTGTGATGTGAAACTAATTTAAAATAAATAAATACATGGATGAAGAGTTAGGTTCCTAGTGATGCTTAACATTGCCTGAACACCACCCGCAGTGAAGGTTGTGCCACATCCTTCACTCTCGTTGTGTGTTGCAGCGCTCCTCTTTCATTAATGAGGGCTGTAACAGACCTAGCAGATGGGGCAAATCAAATGAGTAGCCACTGTCTACAGGAAGGGAGCCGACCTTGTGAGCAAACAAGATAAATCTGAGGCGTGGGTGCTGAGGTATGGTGAGGAGGGCATGTGTTAGGGTCAGTGGAGATAAATGGCCATTGTTCTCAGGCAGGGTTGCTTTCTATAATCATTTAGGTTAGAATGTATAGTGGTCCCTGATATACTTGATATAGCCGGGTTTAGATATTTATTTTTATGACATGACTTGTGATGCAGGGAAAACAACACAAAACTGATTTAGACATAAAAGAACTCTGCAAAACAAAACAAAACAAAAAAAAAAGTCAAACTGTAAAACTGTATTTACTGTGTGTTACTGTGAAACGAAGAATGCTTCGACAGGCTCTTTATTGCCAGGTGATTCAGCAATCTAATGAGAGAGGGAGAATGAACTTAATTGGTGACAGTGTACTCAGAAAACAAGCTTTCACAGCTCAGAAATGTTATTTCATTTCATTGTTCTGGAATCCATTCTCTGTGGTGCCTCCTCAAGACACACCTGCAGACAGCATCTATAAACCTCACAACTCTCCACTATTCTGGACTATATTTCACCCAATTGTATCAGTACTTGCATGAACTTGTACTTGCATTTAGCTGCTCCACACTGCTGTATTATAATTACATTTTCTGTATCTTTTACTTGATTTTACTAAGGTAACCGTATTCGCGTTTTTTGTTTATTTGAAATCGCCCTTATCCATTTATTGTACTACTTGCTCTTAATGGAATTTACTCTAAGCAAATATTTGTACTATAAATTAGTTGAAATTGCTCTCAAATGTAATTACTTACTGAATTTTTCTCTTATTTGATTTTGCTCTTACTACTGACTTTTGTACTTCATAACTGCTCTTGTCTGTAATGTGATATTTTGCAAAGTGAATTTTGTAACAACTGTAAGTTGCTCTGGATAAGGGCTTTTGCTAAGATATAAATATTAATTTTACATGTAAGAAACTAGTGAACGCTACAACAAAAGCAACTCCCAACACTAAATGAAAAGCCATACATTCAATGTCGGTGCATTTTGATCCCCAGCTCTTCTGAAGTCCTATTGAAGACGCTGATTGCTGTTGGGAAACTTAAAGCATTTGTTACTGTCATTTTAAAATCTGCAAGATCAGTTTTACAAAGGGGAGTTATATCCGACTTGAAATTCCAGCTTCCCCACTTCATAGAAAACAAAGCAGACATTGTCAAGGGGTCAGCCTTTAAATAGCCTTCAAGACCTTGCTTTCAGAAAAGGACAGCTGTTACAAAAGAGTGACATGTTTTTGTCCCTTTAAAAAAAAAAAAAAAAAAAAAAAAAAACACCGAACTATTTCCGAGCGATTTCGGCTCAGAGTACAATCATACACTTCCTGATCAAGTAGAGAATGCTGTCTCCATACTTCTTGCCATTAATTTTCTAACCTGAAAAAGACATCAGTGTGTCGTAAACATTATAAGTGACCTTTTTTGTTAGGAAGTGTCCATTTCCTTGCATTTATACTTCATTCGTTGTCTTTCCATTCATAGTAATCGTGTCTTGACCTTTTCTTACGATATTGCACTGCTGAACAATTAATTTCCTTTCCTGTTTAAAAAAAAGTCAACGGCATTTTAATTCTGTATTGTTACTATGATTGATATGGTCACAACCCTAGTGTACTGTACATAAATACATTTTAATGTGGTTTAAAGGTACAGGGGACACATTTTGACATTTGAAAAACTTTTAATTATGACAAATCCATAATCGATTTCTTATTTAAACTGCTGCATAAATCCTAATGTAAAATGAGCACAAAGGAAGGAGGCTACAAGTAATCAAACTTTAGCTTTATTAGTGACTTTACAGTCCAGAATGAGAAATAGAGAAGTGGATCCTACCTCCATGAGGTATAAGGGAGTGTCCACATTTTAAAACAGGAAAAGCATAGTATTGCTGAGGCATTGTGGGCTAGTGGTGAGACGGCTGGCACCAAGGATGGTTTTAGCTGTGATACTGCATGGTCCGGTGGGTTAAACGAGGGAAACGTAGCGGGAGTTATTTTGATACATCATTTAGTCGTACTAGTGCCTGTTACATAAAACATTTGAGGGGTGTTTTAGCCCCTATTGTGCATTGTTTGACTTATTTTTGTATAATTTTTTTCATAGCACTGTTTTTTTTTTATACCTTTTTTATATCATCATCCCTTTTTTTTTTTTTTTTAGGATATCATGAAACGAAACTCCCTCTCTACAGCAGTTACTGCATAGCATAATATTTCTTAGTGCTTGTCATTTAAGTTTAACTTAGTGTTATATTACAACATGACAGAGTGGTACAAGCAGAGGGTACAATGCTTTCAGTATTTTCAGTTTCTTTGTTTATGGTGAATTGGCTATAATTGATCAGTTATTTAAGGCTTATTTTGTATTTATAAATGTATTGTGTACCGATATGTATACATTTTAAAAGTATTTAATCACTGGCACTCAAATTGTCTCAATTTTTTGTACCTGCACTTTTTTGTTGAGAATTTCACCCCTGATCTGAACAACATCTACATGCGCTTGCAGTGTGCTGTTTTTTATTGATCTATTTTTCTCTCCTCTTCTCAGTACCTGGGCCATGTGGAAGTGGACGAGTCCCGAGGAATGCATATCTGTGAAGATGCTGTGAAGAGACTGAAAACGGTATGTATTGTCCGCTACTCCTCTGCCGTTTTCTGTGCCCAGCGGTGTGTGGCTGCACTGGTGAACGGATATGTGTTTTCTAGATGCTAGTTCTGCACCTATAGTTTGTTCTTTGCTTAAACTGCCCTTCCATAAGGTATTTAGGGATAAAGGGCTGGATGGCAACATTTAGTCAGCTATCCGGTAATCTACTACACTTTAATCATGCAGTGCTGTCTTCCAGAGGCCTGGACCGGCTCTACGGACCGTCTCTGTCTGAGAGTAACCTGGCATCAGGGTATTTATCGACTGTATGTTACATCAAGTGGTTTTTACACAGAGTAACTGTTTATTTCCACAGAGCCGTCCTCTTTACTGGTGGCAGGGATACATGTATAGTTGGGTTCTGTTGCACTTAGGTCGTTAAATCTGGTAGTATGTACATCTTCTGAAGGACAGTTACTGTAACAAATGGACTATTTCAGTTATATAAAGTGTCTCAAGTCCTTTTTGCCCCTGAATTATGCTGCTGTTTCAAACATCTCCTCTTGCAAGTGATGTGTGGATATGCTGTAGTGCCGTTGTGAACGATGCCTTCTGGTTGGTTAATGACTGGCAAGGTTTTGAAAGGGCCTGTAGAGTAGATTCATTCATCATGTAAACTGGATTAATTTCAAAGCAGTGGGCATGGAATCCCACAGTCCTCATTTCTTCTATCAGTCCACATGAGAACAAAACAATCCTATGTAACTGTTCATGTTATACTGAAGGAGGCAGAGGCTGAAATTAACTTTTGTTTTGCACAGGCCTTTTTTTAGTTTTGTTTTTTGGAGGAAAAAAAATAAAAATTTGCACACTTTTCTAAGCAGGCAGTATTTTAATATTTTTCAAGATGCAGAATTTAGATTTTATTTAGGGTTCTGAATTTCTGACACTTCCTCTGCATGACTGTGGTCTCCTGAGAGTAAATAGTAAACACCTGTATCAAACAGGAAAAAATGTGTTTCTATTTATGAGCGTGTGTGTATGTGATTGCTAAAGCAGGGGTGTTGAGTCTAATCAACTGTCAAAAGTGTTGTAAATAGTTAAAATAGCCTGCGCTTCACTCTACTGCTTACCGAGTAAACTTGCATGCTGTAACGGGATGATGTTCAGCTGGGAATATACCATGCAGGAGACTTTGTGTTTGTTCTGTGAGGCCATAATGGCTGAATAGCATGTCTCAACCCCCACCCCTGCATTCAGTTGAAACCAATGTAGCTCTTCACATTTCCGGCCAAACCCTTCACTTCTACTTCATCATGTCAAAACTACCCTGCAGCTCCCCCAAGTGTGAGCTCCCTTCTACTGGGTTGTTTGGTAACAGCCCTACAGGGAGACTTTGTACTTTTGGTCTCAGGGTGAGACAGTGGAGGTGGAATCCAGGAATGTAAAGTTAGCAATTCCTATTCTGTTTACTCTGCAGTCTTGTGCCCTTTTTGATTGAGTCGATTGTAAATGTAAACCCCACTTTGATCTGTAGAGTTCAGTGATCACTGGGTGTCCTGCTACGCACTGTACTGGAGCTGGGTGAAGATATTCAGAAAGCTGGGGAGCGGGTAACTGATTGACAGTCGTTTTCAAAAAAGAAAAGCAGTGAATTGCAAAACAAACAGCATGCTTACTACAGAAGATATTAACTTAAAAAGTTAGCTGTGTCAATAATAAGAGAGTGGAGTGAACCATTGAAGTTACCAAAAATGTAAAGCTGCTTTTCTCATGAAGCCTGGAAGTGGGTTTTAACAGGGCCCTTAATACCAGTGACTGCAGAACTGACTGCTCCTAGGCACCTGTATGGAACATCTCCCGCTCTTTACTGTCCCCTGCTGGGGTATATCCCCTGTGACTTGAATACAGTGGAGACACCTGTATACTATCGTCTTGTTTACTGTTGACTTATAAAAGTTTGCACAGTATCTCCCCCTCACTGACTGAATTGTTGTAAAATCCGGTCTTTCTATAGAAGATCGCCTAGTCTGGGTTTACCTTGGGGCTTGAAACTCACACTAGCTTCAATTGCTGCAAGTATGTTTAATGATCAGGAGCCAGGAGTTAGATGTTAAATACATTGTTCCTCCTTTATAGCTAGTTGAGCAACACCTGTTCATAAACCTGACTCGGTGTTACTTATTTGTGATGTGATCAGATTGACCAGGTGCCTGATTGTTCAAACTTACTGGCACTGTCATTTCAGTAATATAGTAAAAAGTATAGTAAGTTCTGAAACCCAGGTCTGAGTGCAGGGCTGCGTGTGTTTCAATCCCTGTTAACTGATTCCACTCTAGATTTACAATCATTAAGTGATCAGGCATTCATCCTCTTGCTGCTTCTTGTTTTGGCCTGTTATTGGTTGGCCTAATGAAGGCTTGATATTCAGAGCCACTTGTCCACTGGTTAGACTTTGCATAGACGTTTGTCCACACGCTGTGAATTTAGATCACCATGACCTACAAAATGCTTGGCTGATATCTGTCTTCAGTTTTGAGCAAGCAGGACATTACAATCTCACATAGTGTAATAGCTGGAGTGGTTTTTAATAAATACTTTATTTTGCTTTTTGCTTGTGTTATTCTAGTCCATACATTGCTCTTTTAATTTATTTATTCAGACAAGTTCAAGAAGGATAGATCCTTACTGAGACCACCCGTGGCCTTACTTTTGGTGACCTATACTTGTGACTGTAGGAGTTTCTGGGTTTATTCACAGTCTCTGCCTGTTCTGAATCGCATGCTTCAGGTAGAATTGAAGTGAAAGCTGCAGGCAGCTGCATCTCCCCACACTCTGATGCAGGTAGATTTGAAGTGAGAGGTGCAGGCAGCTGCATCTCCCCACACCTCTGATGCAGGTAGAATTGAATTGAGAGGGGCAGGCAGCTGCACCTCCCCACACTCTGACTCTTATTATTCAGACCCTCTGGAGGATAGGAATGGACGGAAGTCTGCTTTCTGCTCGCCTTGCATGCATTGTACTGTGACAGCACGTCACACTGAGACAGGGTTGTATTTCTCTGAGAGAGCAGGGAGACGGGTCTCGAGACTGGAGTGAGATCCGCAATGCATGCAGACAAGAAGCAACGCTGATAAAGGCAAACTGGCCTTTTGTAGTGCCTATAATCTTGTGTTGAAGTGTTGTATTCTATATTTGTGGGTAGTGAAGTGTGTAGTAAAGGACTCAAGTTTAAGTAATACAGACTTGCAGCGCTTCTTACCTTCTGGGGATGCCCAGGATTTCTGAGTGTCCTTTTAAAGTATCCCAAGAGTGCTATCCAATGTTTGAATACATTTTCTTGTATTTTGTTAGCACTAGCAATATAATCACTGGTTCACTGTATCACTGTAGATGAAAAGTTGCTGCTGCTTTGTCCATGTGTTCGGACTCTATCCAGTGGTCGAGCTGCAGTCAGCCTACAGACTGGAACCAGAATGTAACAGTGTGTCTATAGCGCTGTATTTGAAGTGATGTACTTCACACAATACAAGGGGGAGCAGTAATGAACTAAGAAATAATACAAAATAAAAGAAATTCCAAAGCATTTCTTACTAGTCCTTATGTCTCTGCAGCATATTTTATTATTATTATTATTATTATTATTATTATTATTATTATTATTATTATTATTATTGCCATTTGCATACCTGTTTTAATAAGTGTTAATCCTAGTTTTTGTTCTTTATGTCTCCTCATTTACGAAATTCATGGTTTAATATTTTGTGTTTTTTGTTTTTAAGCAGGTTAAAGAATTATTTATTATCTCATTGCACATTGCCCCATCTCTGTTCCTTTGTGTTTGTTTTGAAACTGATTTTAAAGTCTTGCATGCCTGGTGTTTCACTAACCCCTCAAGGAATCCAGCTCCACGTCATGGTTTAAACAGGCTCAAGTAAGATTAACAATTAACCAATTGGGGCAAAGTCAAAATCTGTGTGTACTTGGAAAAAAAGCGGTGTTTGTTATTGGGGAACCTTTAGGGGTAGGTCAAGGTTCCTTGCTTTGAGATTAGATTAGAGTATTCATATTTAAGATAATGTTCTCCCCTGATCTCTTATACAGTGGCTGCCAGTATGTGACCAGTATACTGAACTAAACTGCCTCGATCGAAGAGAAACACTCTCCTATCCTTGCGTCGTGTTTCCACACTTTTTTTGTAATTAGTTAAACAGGTGCCCAGGGGATCCTGTGCAATGCCTCAGGCAGCTAGCTTCTCAGGGTTTTCGCTTTGCCCCCAGGCATGACGAGAGCTGATGTGGAATTTTTTGAGCTTTTGCTGGTTTTCTGTTTGTGTTGATTTTTTTCTCTCCTGATTTTACTGATCTGGTTTAACAAGATAAAACTTGGCAGCAGCAGATTTTCATTCAGATTGCTATGAAGCAGCGTTACAATTCTTTTAACCCAGTTAGAGTCGGACACCAAGGCTGATACAGCACCTGTTTATAACGTGTAACCCCACCCCAATCTTCAAGGTGTTTGTTTGGAAATACATAAAAAAGAAAAACCATTGTGTAAACCTATGGATTATTTGATTGCCAAGTGGTGGAGGATGTGAAGTTTATTCAGAAGAAATTGGGCTTTTTTTTGTTAGGTGAACTATAAATCAAGTTGACAAACATGTGGCTAAGGCTTTTATTTGTGTGATGAGTTTCACTGTCTGGTGTTTTTGTGTCATGTACACTGATGAAGATATGAGCCAAAACATTATCTTCATAGCTTCAGAAATATTGCTTTGTCCACAGACTTGCAGTTCTGTGTTCGCAGAAGGATGACAAAGTCATAATGACCTAGAACCCTTCCACCATCTTGGATAAGATCCCCATTGCATAGCAGCTTGAGTCACTTCAGATCAAACTGCTGTGTGACAGGAGTGATTTCCTTTCCTGCACACTGGTGTCTGGGTATTCCTAGGTTGTCATTTCAGCAACATCAAACTCATACGTGAGCAAGAGACAAGTGTGCTCCCAGCTGAGCTTCTAAAACCCTTCCCACTGAAATAACCATGCTGGTGCATGAGGGAGCCCTCTGCTGTCAAGTTTTACTAACCTGGTTACTAAACGATTCTCTTCAAGGGAACGAGAGCTGTTAGCTGTGCATGAGCTACACAGTGTCCTTCTTTTAATCTGTCCTTTCATTCTCTAACTGGAGCTGCAGCTTTTTTTAAGCTCCACAAGGTTCTTGGCTCTGAATTAATGAGCCTCCCACCTTTCCCCCTTCTACCCACCAACCTTCTAACCCCACCACCCCTGTTCACATGTGCCTGAAGCTGTGGGATGTTTGTAGCCTTCCTTCAGTAATGTTTCTCCTGGCTTGTCGTCCCCCCCTCTGTCACTCCAGGACAGGAAGTTCTTCAAAAGCTTCTTTGGAAAAGTAAGTTTGAATTTTCAGCTGGTGGTATCTGTGAATGATGGAAAAGGGGTGGAGTAGGGTCACACCTCTCAAAAAAACAAAGATGCTAGTTCAGGCTTCCCGTTAAGGCCTTGGATGGTCTTTCAAAAAATGAACCTACTGTTGTCCAATCGAGAATTTGTGCTGTGCGCACACAGACCTCTTCCTTTCCATGATTATTTAGACTAGGGATGTTTTAAAAGTTAAACATTTTTAATTTTGTCTAAACATTTTCAGAAATATGCAACCAAATGTAGGTGTGAGCCTTATTTTTTACGTAGTAGTAAGTGTACAATGTAGGCCAGTATTATATTTAAAATCCCATATAAAATTTCCATATAAAAATAAATTCTGTATCAGTGCAGTCTTTACACAAAAATACAGTAATGTGTTATTGTATTGGAGGGCTTAAGATGAATTTTGTGATTTGGTACAAACATTCCCAATATGTTGAAGTTTTGTAAATTAAACAGAATCCAAGGCCATTGCTACATGAATGAGAAATGAGGAGCTTAATACATAAACATAATATTATCAGTATTGTTTTATCCGAGTCCAAACTTCTCAGAGGTAATACTGCTGGAGAAAGGAGAGATTTACTGTGCTGTTTCCACAGACTCCTTCAGGGAATTCATTAAAATCCAGTTCCTTTATTTAGCTAGGTGTGCAACTATTGAAAACAAGTTATTTTTAATGTGGTGACCTGGATAAGAAATGACTCAAAAGCCGGAGCATACAGTAATTAACATTAGGGTACAGCATTAAAACACTCAGTCAGACACTTCTTTTTAAGTTCAAATAAAACACAATCCTGTCATTGGCCCTTCAGACCTTTTGAATCTGGCCCCCTATCTATGGAGAGCCATTTGTGCCAAAACTATCCAGCCATTAATTTGTCAATTTGTTTGTCACTTCATATAGTAATTCATAAACTTATTTTTTAATTCATCTAGTAATTAATTTGTCATGTCATTAATATGAAAGGCTGTACAGACTTTAGTTTGAACCGTTTGCTCGCCCCTTGACCTGCAAATTTCCAATCAACCAGACGAACTTCCCTGTAAACTTCCCAACAAACAAACTTCCAGCTGTCAATCTCGCACTGCTGAAAAACACTAACTTTTTTAGCCAATGGGAGCACACACTAATATTTTAACCAATGAAAACCCAGCCTTACTCAAAACTGTTTAGAAAGGGCGTTTCAAAAGATACTCTGTTTAACAAGATACTCGACTCCGCTGATTTTCAACAGAGATTTCCATCTCACTGCGCGGAAAGCATTGTCGTATATACAGAGATCTTGTCAAAAAAAATTCTATTGAGAGTCAATGAAGGCGTAAGAAATTTTGCTGGTTTGTACTGGTTTTTGCCATGTTAAAAAAAAAAAGCATCAAACTTTTGAAGTAGATTTCACATTTGCCCAAGGCCTTTTGAAGAAAACAGCAACATTAGCAAATTATGACAATACACAGTTATTATAAAAAATGCTATTTTCTGAGCACTGCACCGTTCGGTGGCTCATGCGCAGAAACATCGCTCTAAAGAAGCGTATTCATTAAATCATTTAACAGTCCTGTAACACCGGTTACTTTAGAAATACATAACATTACAACATAAAATATTATCAAAACACAGCAATATAGTATGGTAAACAGACTACCAGTAGCTACTTGGACAAAGCAGGTAAAAAATAAAAGGTAATGTTCATCCATATATTTGTTATAAAATGATTTCACAAATAATTAACATACACAAAAATAGTAATAAAATATATCTGATGATATATCTTTTAAATGTCCTGTTACCCACTTCTGAAAGCTGTCAATAGATATTAACATCGATGACATGTGCGATCAGCATTTTTCATAATTACGTATTGTCATAATTTGCTAATGTTGCTGTTTTCTTCAAAAGACCTTGGGCGAATGTGAAGTCTACTTCAAAAGTTTGATGCGTTTTTTTAACATGGTGAAAATCAGCAAAATTTCTTACGCCTCCATTGACTCTCCATAGAATTGTTTTTGCCGAGCTCTCTGTATATACCACAATGCTTTGCGCGCAGTGAGACCGAAGTCTCCGTTGAAAATCAGTTGGCCGAATTGAGTATCTTGTTAAATAGATATCTTTTGAAACGCCCTTTCTAATAAACTGCAATATTATTGTCTGAAACAGGTTTGAGTGAGGCTGGGTTTTCATTGGTTAAAATATTACTGTGTGCTCCCATTGGCTAGAGAGGTTGCAGTGTTTTTGGCACAGTGTGAGATTGACAGTTGGAAGTTTGTCTGTTTGTTGGGAAGTTTGCAGGGATGTTCGCCTGGTTGATTGGAAATTTGCAGGTCAAGCACCGAGCAAACACTTCAGACTAAAGTCTGTACAGCCTTTTGTATTAATGAATTGACAAATTTATTAATGAATTATTAGATGAATTAACAAATAAGTTCATGAATTACTGTATGAATTGACAAATTTATAGACGAATTGCTGGACAAATGGACCAATTCATGAATTGACAAACATTGAGAAATTAATTGAGAAATTTAATAGCTGGATAGTTTTGGCACAAGTGGTGCTCCATACCTAACCTCTTCGCCGAGTCCTGATGCCTCTGACAGGTAGCTTGTATTGTCAGCCAGTAGGCACCTCAGCAGGCTACTGCCTTGAGTGCACAGACGTTATTTAGAATTGTTGCTCAGATCCTCAAGAACAACAACAATACATAAGTGTCCTAGAGCAGGGTATGTGAGGTGTGGCTTCTCGTCTCCGTCCCCCCATCCATTGATCTTTCCACTTTCTCAAATGCGTTGAAGGCATGAAAACCTCCAGTGGGAGCAGCTTGCGTGTGGTTGAAATGTGCTGGCCTGGTTTTCCTCTTTGCAGTGAGCTGTGTTCCTGCATCTCTGCTGCCAGTTCATGTGGGTATTCTGGGGAATGCTCTAAATTTGACACTCTGTTCCTGCCTCTCCTTTTTTACAGGTGGTGGGGGGTGGGGGGTGAGCTACAGTGGGACGCAGTCAGTAAGACGCTTAGACCAAAGTGGCTCATCTTTATCTCTTACTTTTAAAGGCTGGAAAGAAAGCAGTGAAGGCTGTCCTCTGGGTATCAGCGGATGGACTCCGCGTCGTTGATGACAAAACAAAGGTTTGTCTTGTGTTTTGTACCTAGAAAAATTGTATTTCTACAAATTAACTTACTAATTTGCAATGCTTGAAATATCTAGAAAAAAGATTTCAATTTTTTATCATTTCACAATTGCTTTATTTGTTGTAAAAATGTCTAAAGGGTGGTAAAGCAGGGTTTCCAACCTTTTTAAACTAGCCATACCAATGACAAGATCTAGGCTAAGGGCATTGCACCCTAGAGGTGGTAATAGTTTTCCCATGGGGTCAATAATCTGCAGTACATATTTAATATACGAGTCAGTCAAAATAATGAGGGGCAAGGTTGGATAGTTAATGACTATTTGCTGTAAAGCCATACATTTTTGCAAGGCTTTTTGTTCTGTGTTTTTTGCAGTTTTTTAACATTTTTGGCACGAATATCTTAGTGCAGTACATTTCGGTATGCAATAAGACCCGACAGGGTGTCTGTAAATGTCGAATATACAAATGCCTCCGGGCGTTATGCAGCATGAGACGAAGTCGAGGGCCTCCAACCCCCAGAAGTATGTGTAGTCTGTGTATATCAGGGGTGTCAAACTCAAGGCCCGGGGGCTGAATACGGCCCTTGGAGGTACTTTATCCAGCCTCCTGCAAAGTTCATTCATTACAGTGTAATTTGGCCTGGCCCAGTCTGAGTCTGTTGGGTTATTACATGTAAAAACTCCAAATCCCATCAGCCGTCAGAAAAGTAGCTGGAGGCTCAGAGCTAAAGAAACAGAAGACGGCGAGAAAACTCTCAAAATGTCCAAGAAAAGAAAGATCGATAAGTAAGGTGGGAGTTTGAATATTTATTTGTAGAGCAGCAAGAAAACCCCATTTGCTTGGTATGTAAGGGAAGTACTGCGGTAATGAAATAATTCAATTTAAGGTGCTACTATGAAACAAAATATAAAAACAAATATGGCGAGTTTGAAGGAAAGCAAAGGCAGGAAAAGCTGGCCGAATTAAAAATAACCCTTGATTTACAGCATAACATGTTTAAAAAGACAAAGTGAAAGTGATGCGGCAGTAAAGGCAATTTACCTTGTGTCAGTGCCAATCGCAAAGTTGTCAAAGCCCTTTTCTAAGTGTGCTTTTGTAAAAGACTGCATGCTTAGTCACAGAAATAGTATGTAGTATGTCCTGAGAAAAAGCGTGTTTTCCAATGTCAGTCTTTCAAGAAATACTGTGGATTACCTGGCTTTTTGAGCATAAGAGAGGAAGAATAAAAATAAATTCAATGACGTCTTGGATTTTGATAATTTGTTCAAAGTCTGTATCAGAGAGGGTGAATAATGTGCAGAAGTGTCTTTTTTTGTTTTTCTGTAGCGTTATAAACCTCTAAAAATATATTATTTGAAGTGACCAAAGTCAGGGTGAGTGAGTATAAACATACATACAGCAAATGTATTTGTTTTATTTATTTATTTATTTGTTGGTATTTTCTTTATTTTGAGATCTTCCAGTTCATTAAGTTGCTCTTCATCCAAATCGCCATGTCTACTTACCACTTTTGGGTTTCTTATTTTTTGTTGGTAATTTCACTGTTTTATAGCTTTACTGTACATCTGTAACTGTAAACAAGATGGCTACCGTTACTTTAAATTCTGTGAGGCAGCGCAGTGATTTTGAGTATGTGACAAGGCTCCAACTGTCCGTATCCATCCAATATATACAGACAGCTGGAACCTTTCTCGACCAATCACACTGTTTGTTTCACGTTCCATTTCGAGCCCTGGATTATAATGAAGTAATATTTATGGCTTTACAGTATTTTGTTTAAATATATCTAAGTAAATAACTAAATAAGTAAATAACAGAAAATGTTTTTGAAGTTCATAACGCAAGTTTTATTCCTTCATTTGTGGTATGTTTTGTAATTAATTTTCTGGTAAGTCACAGACTTGCCGTTCACCAGATTTTTCATTCTGGTGAAGCATGAAACTTGCAGCTCTTGCAGGGCCTGTAACCGTGCAGAGCGAGCCTTCTAATCGTAAGAACGAGCTCAGGGATGACAGACTGATCAGAATGAACTCTTAATGCACGTCTTGTAATACCAAAACCACAGCTGTGTTTAAATAGACTTCAACAAAAGGATATTGTTGTAAAATTCTCCATTTACAACCAAAGCATTTATTTTATGTAATTTCAGTGTTCAGGTCATTTTTTTACATTGGACAAGTTTACTTTTGACTAGGAGCGCATTAAATGAATAGATGTTTATTTAGCACACATATTAAATTATTGCTTTATATATAATGGTCACGGCTACAAAGATTAGAACTTATTTGAAGAAAAAATGTATGTATTTTTTTTTTTAAATATATTTTTCAGATAAGTTATAATCTTTGTAGCCGTGACCATTCCATGAAATTTGTCAGTTTTTAGAGTTGACTGACCATTTTACTGTGACAAAATAGTATCCTTAAGGATAATCTGAAAACATGTTTGCTGGCATTCTTGACTAGCTGTCCTGTACGCCCCCTGGTGGTCCCATTTGGATAGTTCTGTGGTATACAACTACAGAGACGAAGCAATTCTTGTATTTCCAGCAGCAGTGTTGCCTAGCATGCTGTATGTTTTATGGAAATGTTATAAACCAGCTCATTGTCATTATGTATATACTTGTAAATAAAGGTTCCCAGTAACTAGGTTAGAGGTTAAGTGAATGACTTTGCCTAGAGACTGTGGCTAGGTGACATACATTGATATAAACAAGAGAAATACAGGGGGTTCACAAATAGAAACACCACAAATATTATGCACCTTCAGTACAACGCACTGTCTAATCCATTTCATAGAGTTCATATCAATGGCAGCATCCCTTATCTGTATCATAAGAAAGCTACTTCTACCTGTTACAAGTAAGTTTGTCACAGTGTACTTTGGTAGAGCTATTGAACACATTTTCAAATTACTGATTCACAAGTTTGCCTACTCTGTTTTTAATATTAATAGAACCAAGACATGTCATGAACTTTTGCAGAGTCCATTTCAAGTCAGTGGCAAGCAGGGTCCTTTTATAAAGTGTGATGAAAGCATTTTAATGATGTTAATGATTGTGTTTTTTTTCTTTCACCTGAAAAGGACCTAATTTTAGACCAGACAATAGAGAAGGTGTCTTTCTGTGCCCCAGACCGGAACTTCGACCGGGCATTCTCCTACATCTGCAGGGATGGTACCACTCGCCGCTGGATCTGTCACTGTTTCATGGCAGTCAAGGACTCTGTGAGTTTATGATTTTTCCCAGCAAATACACACGCACATTCCTCACGCAAGCACTGCAGTATTTTCAAGCAGCATTCACATTATGCTGCATGATCTAATCTTCCCTGCCTGTGCCCAGGGGGAGCGTCTGAGCCATGCGGTGGGCTGTGCCTTTGCCGCCTGTCTGGAGAAAAAGCAAAAGAGAGAGAAGGAGTGCGGGGTGACGGCTACCTTCGACGCCAACAGAACCACCTTCACCCGCGAGGGCTCCTTCAGGGTCACCACGGCAACGGAGCAGGCTGAGCGGGAGGAGATCATGAGGCAGATTCAAGACGCCAAGAAAGGTATCTGTCTGGGTGATAGAGAGCAAGTTCTTTTCATACCAGAAAGACAGTGCTCTGCATGCACTTCAAAAACCCATGAGATATTGAGTTAGCAAAAGGCTTTTATACAAGAACAATATGACTTACAATTGTACTGTCAGCATCGCCGAACTGTGAATTGTCGAATGTTGAAATTTCAAACCAGAGCTGTTTCCTCTCTACGAAACTGTAATTTGTGAGTATATTCTTTCAGTCAATGGGGTTTAAATGGAGATGAATCTAAAGACATTTTTTTTTTTAAACTCTATACTAATCCAGTGATTTTATAGACCCATTTGTTAAACCCACTACATACAATAGAAATACAGGGAAATTAAGTTTATATTTGAGACACATTTTGTTGATGCTTACATATGTGTTGTCCACAGCTGAAGCAGATGTGAAGACCCTCACTCCCCCAAGTACAAACACAAATACTGCTGCTGCTGTGGTGAACTCAATGGCTCCAACTCCCACCCCTCCCTCTCCCTCCTCGTCCCCCCCAGCAGCCGGCCCACAGGACAACAACCCCCACGCCATCCCTCGCCGCCACGCCCCCGTGGAGGCCCTCGCTCGCCAGGGCTCCTTCCGAGGCTTCCCCGCCCTCGGCCAGAACACCTCCCCCTTCAAACGACAGCTTTCCTTGCGCATGAACGAGCTGCCCTCCACTATGCAGCGCAAGTCAGACTTCCCCATCACGAACTCTGGTAAGGCATTGGGATTACCAAGGTTTTAAAATCCATGGTCTTGCCTCTATTTGCACCAGCAGCAATGTACATGCGAGTTTCGGTTCAGTGGATGCTGTATATTTAATATGGGCTGCATGCCTCCTGATAAGCTGATCCATTGAAAGGTGTTCTTGTGTAATTGTCAATACTTTTATATTGAAATGATGTGATTGTGAAACACTTGATAGCATCATTTGACGTTTATGTAAAAGATAAACATTCCCTTTTGTCATGTCCATACAAAGATGCAATGATGACAAAAAAAGGTGTATCGGTCACTAGTTCAGAAATTCATTTGATTGGGTGAAATGAAGAACACATATCCCACCCTGTCATTCAGCATAGTAAATAAGCAGGTGCCACTGCACTTACTGGATGTCTTGGTCTAGATATATATATAATTAAATGTTATTCCACATTATTTTTTGCGGTATCACTGCTCTTTTCAAGACAACTACGCTATTGTAAACATTTTATTTGCTTGAGGGATTTTTATTTATTTATTTATTTATTTATTTATTTATTTTTAATTCAAGGATATTTGTTGAGGAAGAGGATTAGTAGGATAAAACAGTCACACCCCCAAGCCCCACCAAAACCAGCAGGGCTGGTTTGAATACTTTTTTGATACACCATGCATACATTTGCAAAACTGTCCATGCATACTGCAAACATATGCATACCGTTTGAAACATAAGAAAATCCTAATTATACATGTACTTCGTGTCTTTTTAAAATGGTTTTCTGTTCAGTAAATGAGTTGTTCTTTCATAGATTCATGAAAGATTTAATTGTCTTCCATGCATTCTCATCCTCACTACCCCCACCCAATCCTCCTGCCCCCCACACCCCACCCACCTCCCATCCTTCCTCCTCCTCACCCCACTCATCCACCCCCCAACCCCACCTATCCACCCTCATCACCCCAACCTATCCATCCATCGTCTTCTACTTTCTCACCCTCCACCCTGACTCTCCTTGGCAGTCCCTGAGGTTGAGGGGGAAGCCGACAGTATCAGCTCCCTGTGCACCCAGATCACCACTGCCTTCAGCGGCCCCCCTGAGGACCCCTTTTCATCAGCACCCATGTCCAAGCCTGCCTCCTCTCCACAGTCTCCTGCTGCTCAAGGTACAGCCTGCTTCTCCTTCATTACACCTTCGCATTAGTCTTGTGTTAACACTAATACCGCTAACGAGGTAGAAGGAGCAAAATCTCTGCACTAAACAGCCAGTAATTCAAGCTTTTCCAAAGGCACAGCTACGATTCAAGGCGTGGATGTTTGCCTACCAGGTTTTTGTTTTTTGCATGTTCGGGGAGGAGGTGTTTTGAGGTTCTTGCCTGTGCTGGATTAACCCCTTCCTGTTTGCTGCTCTAGTTATTGGTGCTGCCTCTGCCCTCCCCCTGCCTATTGCTAACCCAGTCAGCACTGCCGCTGTGGTGGCGGCAGCAGCACCACCACCAGCACTGCCTGCCCGTGACACAAACCCCTGGGCTCTGGGACCCAGTGCCACTGCTAACCCAGGTGAGCTCCTCGGGGAGGGGAGAAGATGCTGTGCTCAGTTAGATGTTCTGCCTCACGATCCTTAGAGCTCAGGGGGAGAAGGTTTATCAAGGCAAGTGCATGTTTTAAGGGAATATTAAACCCCTGGTCATGGCATGGGTGAAGGTTAACTAACAATGCATGCTGTTTTGGGCTTGTTGTACTCACACTGCTGTATACCTCCCAGTGTGCACTGCAGCACAGCTCTAGGAAGCCAGGTAAGCCTGTGCACTTGTGACTGGACATGTATGATTTTTGTTTCTCGATTTCTAGGTGGAAATTGGGTGAATCAGTCAGCAATGGCACCTACACTTCCCAGTGCAGTTGCACCACCACACCTGACTCACAGGAGAACCCCCTCGGAGGCAGACCGCTGGTTAGAAGAGGTATCCAAGACGGTCCGAGCCCAACAGCAGCCAAGCGTAAACCCTGTTGGTATTGCCATGCCTTTGCCAGCACAGCCCTTTCCTACCAACACCTTCATGGCTCCACCGCCAGCAGCTGTGCCTATGATCCCCCCAAGACAGCAGCCTGCCTTCCTCCCTCCTTCCCAGGGCTATTCTCTGGCGAATGGGATCCCGTATGGGCAGCCCAGCGTCCCTGTGGTGGGCATCACCCCCTCCCAGATGGTGGCAAATGTCTTTGGCACTGCCACACACACCCAGGTGATCTCGCAGCCCTCTCCAGCTAACTTCCCCAAACAGAATTCGTTCCCCCAGTACGAGGTGCAATCCTACAAACCAGCTCAGCAGCAGCCGCCACTGCCAGCGCAGTCCAATGGAACCGTTGCCTTCAACGGAGCTGACTGCTGGAGCCAGCCCTCCTCTGCTCAGCCCATCGACCCCTTTGAGGCCCAGTGGGTGGCACTGGAGAGCAGGTCCAGGCAGCGCACCTCTCCCTCTCCCACAAACCCCTTCTCCACTGACCTACAGAAAACCTTTGAGATCGAACTTTAAAAGGCAGACAAGGGGTAAGATGCCCTTTGCTGCAGAGTGAACTTGTAAACTGGACAGTCATTTAAAAAAATATATAATACAATCTAAATACTGTACATAGTGAAGGTGGGAAATCGGAACGAAGAGCTGCTTGCTTTCATTTTGTTTTCTTTTTTTAATTCCCAAAAGCAGCATCTGAAACCTTTTTCCGACTAGACCCCTGTGGATGTGTCACAGCGACACTGATCGTCAAACTGATCCCAGGGTGGGATTGGTGGTGTTTTTAAAAGGACCCATGTGTGCCCTGAATGGTATGGTCACCTCTCCAGTCCTTTCTTGTTAGTTAGAGCCCCCTGCAGGCGGAGGTGGGATACTAAAGCCCCCATATCTGAGAGGCCGCAGCACTGAACAGGACACTTAAGCTTCCATGCTGTTTAGAGGTTTTAAAAAAAAAAAAACATGGGAGAGAATGCCAAAATCTTTATTTTTATGCATTTAGTATATTTTAAATAGTTATGGAATTAAACGGAGATGAGTTGTAAGTAATCTTGCCAAAGGTGAGGATTAGCGATGTGAAATGTGTATATACAGATTGATTTATCACTGATTCTATTGTAAATGGGGGGGGTGGGGGGTATTTTTGTTGTTGTCCCCTGATTGGACACCATTTAGTGTAAGTAGTTTTAAATTGCAGCAACAATCATGACCTGTAATCTAGCACTGATGTATTCTACTTGGAGAGCAGTATTGTCACAATGGATTGAATCCAGAAGAAGCATTGTCTTTTATTTTCATTTTGTTCTTTTTAACATTTCCTTTGCCCCAGTCTATTTTGTGTAGTCTCAATGTCTTTTTATGGATTTTAACACTATTGTCAAATTGAATGGTATCTGTGTACATTTTTGTTGTTTTTTTTTCTACAAAAGGATGTATAAAAAGAATTTACACAAACACATTCAATAACTATAAAAATGGGTACAGAATTATCTGCAGCTACAAGCCCCAGAATCTTCTGAAACCTCCGTTCACCTTATTCCATTTGGTTTATAAAATGTAAAATGCATTTAAAGTAACTTTGAAGGGTTCTGTGACACATGCACACCCCTCCCTTTTCTCTTTCAAGTACTGTGCTCTGAATCCTACAGCTATTTTTTTTTCAACAGATTAAATAAAAGATGGTGGCAGAAACAAACCTCTGCAGTCTGTTTTTATTGTGTGTGTGTCTATCTAATATAATAATTATATGTATATGTGTGTGTGTGTGTGTGTGTGTGTGTGTATATATATATATGTATATATAATTTGCGCATGCACAGAGATTTATTTCTGAAAATGCAACTAATGGGATTGAATTTCTTAGGGTCTCCCAGTCGGTTATTCGTTGTGACTTTTGGTCGGTGGTTCAGATTTTGTGAGACTGATCATAAGTTCAAAATGTGCATTTTCAAGCGAATATAATAGCTAATTTATGAAGAGGGCATTCTGCCCGTCTAGTGTAGTCTGGCTCCTAGTAGCTGATTGACCTCAGAATTTGTGTCTTACAGGATCCAAGTGATTCTGTCTCAGCAACATGAATAACAAGTCTAACTCAACTTACTGTAGTTTCCAACTGTCCTCTGGTACAAACGTATTCCATGGAGCAATTCAAGGAGGCCCCTGGACTAAAGGATAAAGCCCTTTAGCAGAAAGAGTTCGGCAGCATTTGAAGGATCTTTTGGTGCCCCAAATACATTTGGATACGTTTGGATAAATTGGCTTTAAATCTGGAACCAAGAGTCCTGCATCACTATGCTCAACACTGGGAAGCAATGGATCACAAGATTAGGATAGTGGACTGCAATTGGCTTCAAGCTTGTATATGATCCCTTACTGCACCCCCAATCATCAGCCCAGACTAATAAGAAAGACAACACTTCATATGCTCTGTTAAATGGACATTAACATTTATTTCCTTATTTAAACCTAGTATTGCAGGCATGAGACAGCCCAAGCCAACCTTAAACCTGGAAATGTGCTTTTATAGAAAATTACACGATGGAACTGCTGCAGAGTTTAAATACATTAGACTTGTCATTTGTACAGTTTAAAAAAGTACCTAAAATATACCTTTATATACAAAATAACCATTTTATTCTAAATATTCCTTTACCCGGGGCTTGCCATTTTAAAAAATAGCATGTCGATCTTTAGTGCTGCCCTTGCTTCTTTTAAAGTACAAATGATCATTTACAACAGTGTGCATCTTCAATGTATCATTTTTTCCCCCCCAGGAAAGCCCAGTGCCAGATTTTGCTCAGTGGGGTTGAAATGTTTTAAAATTAAAAACGAGAGAGAGAGAGAGAGTGTGAGTGTGCCCTTCAGGGAGGTTGAAGCTGTGGAGCAGGATTTCCAGTCACCGCTCATCTACATGTTGCTTTACCACCTTGTACCTCCGTCCTCCACAATCACTGACTGTGTGCTGGTGGTTGGGAGTTTCAAAAGCATTCTACAGTTTGTATCTGATACTAGTTGAGGTTTTCCTCCTGCACAGAGAAACTGCTTAAAGTAGTGTATTGGTTATCGTGGTATCATGTGGTGGTTTAGTAAAGACTGGGCATAAGTAAACCAACAGCATGGATAAGCTTGAGGGAATTGAATTAAATAATTATTTCAAGGGAACCTGACAATGTATATTTTATTAAATCTTTCCAGCTAGTGCTGAGCAGAAAATAGCCTTCAGAGTTGCATACAAAGGCCACACGTGATGTTTCGTCTAGTTCTGATTAATGGCAGAATACTACTACATTTTATTTGTAACTTGCATTGCTCAATCAATACAGTATTTTGATGTGTGAGTGTTGCCTATTTAATATTCTGATCACTCTAACATGTAAGCAGGATCTGTTGCAACCCGTTTTATGAGTCTACCTATCTTCTGAAACACCATTCGAACACTAGCACGACACATTACTTATAGTGTGGAACAAAATTATTGAATTTGGCTGTAGGATTGAACTTTGTTTTTCTTGTTTCTCTGCTTTTGTTGGTTTGCTCTTAAAGCTGCTAAATTGCACCCTGCTGTGTAAGTGTGATGGGCTGGAACCCCGTGGATTAGTCGGTATGAATCCTGTTCTGCCCTGCTTGGGATGGAATAATTCCCCAGATGCTGGTGCTCACCGCTGCCCCTCCCTCCCTGTGCTCTGCCTCCGGGCGAGTGTCTATCCCTGCTCGGTGTGTCTGGAGCAGCTGGCGCAGCAGAAGCTGGAGTAGTACTCGTTGCTGCACAGCTTGGCGTACACGATCAGGTCACAGTTAGCAAGCTCAGGCTGGTCGATGCACTCGGCATTGTTGGATCTGGATGGCGGGGCTGGAAATACAAAGACAGAATTACATTTTCAGTTTTTGTTTTTGTTTCTTCCAAGTGAGATAGTATGAGTATGCTGCAATTATTTTTGCCTGGGCACTGACAGTCTGACAAAGGTGCCTTCCATAAATCTAAATTAGCTGTGGGCACTATCTCTAAAATCCAGAATCCTGCCTTCGCTGTTGTAAATAGACTGCTGTCTGCAGTTTGAGTCACTGACCCTGCAGGGTGTTCTTGATGACCCTGACCTCCGCGCTGGCGCTAACGGAGTGGGAGCCTGTGTATGCGTTGCAGGTGTAGGAGCCCTCGTCCATGCGCTGCACGTTGTTCAGTATCAGGCTGCCGTCCTTTGAGATGAGAACATGACGTCCGTCTGATCGCACCGGGACCCCGTTTCTGCGGGAGCGAAGGAAAGGGGTCAAACTGCAACCCTGTGTAAAATGCTTTGGCAAATTATGACTGCAACTGGTCAGTCTTGACATTCAGGTAGTATTTGGGAGACAACACGAACACCCCTGTCTTTAAAATATAAAAAATGCAAACAATGCTGATGTAATAAAACTACTAAATCATGTTCCAAATGGATCCTATGAGTAGCGACTACACTTGAAACCTGTAAGAGTGTAGTCTCGTGTACAAAGACATCAAATTCCTTATTGTACTGGTAACATAAATGTAAACCGCTGACCACTTGAGTCAAGAACAGCTATAGTGGCCTGCATAGGAAACAGATTAAACTAAAATGCAAGCAGCTGTTTTGAAGTTAGAAAAAATGAAATTTGTACTTGTTTTATTGATTTGCAAACATTTCACTTTACAGTGTGTAAAATCTGTATACATGTCGCAGCGTCCTCTGTCACAGGCTTGCATACTAACACGAGACTTCAAACTGAGGCAGCCCTACAGTATGACACAAATAAGAAATAAAAGAACACTGGTCGTACATAAAATAGCAAACTGGCACTAATCTTGCACTACCTTACCTGAGGCAAGACTGGCCATAGCCCGCGGTATAGACTGGGAGGCAGGCCTATTGGTTATAGCTAAAGAACAGGAGCAAAGAAATTGAGTGGAAGTCCCTCTCCCTTTCTGCCCTAACCCAGCTGTACCTGGATCAGAGGTGTTGTCCTCTCACCTGGACCAGCGCTCTAACCCAGCTGTGACTCCCTCTCCCCTCCCCAGATCACAGGTGCTCTCCTCTCATGTAGACCAGCGTTCTAACCTAGCTGTGCCTCCCTCTCCCCTCCCCGGATCACAGGCGCTGCCCTCTCACCTGGAACAGTGCTCTAACCCAGCTGTGCCTCCTCCTCCCCTCCCCTCCCTGGATCAGAGGCGCTTCCCTCTCACCGAGACCAGCGCTCTAAGCCAGCTGTGCCTACCTCTCCCCTCCCCGGATCAGCGCTCTAACCCAGCTGTGCCTCCCTCTCCCCTCCCCGGATCAGAGGTGCTCTCCTCTCATGTAGACCAGTGTTTTAACCTAGCTGTGCCTCCCTCTCCCCTCCCCGGATCAGAGGCACTGCCTTCTCACCTGGACCAGCGTACGTTCACATTGCTGCCTGTCACGATGCAGGGTAGCTGAGTGCTGCTTCCCTCTGAGACCTGCACATTGTTTGGGGCTGTGGTGATTTTCAGCTCTCCTGAAATGGAGAACACAGAAGTTTACTTTGAAAGTTTTGGACTGGGGTCCCACATTCTTCCTACAGTATATGTTTTTTTTTTTTTTTTTTTTTTTTTTTAATGTACAAGACAAGACCGCTATGGCCAAAAGATTTGCATCCCCAATAGAATTAACACATGTTACTTCATAAAATTGAATGAAACCTGCTGAATAAAGTTACTTTAACATAATGAATTACATTTTGAAATCTAACATGAAATACTGTACTACCATTATGGCTTTTGTAGACTTTTTTGCTATATTATTTTGTAGTTTCTCTGACTTCAAATAAAAGATGTTCATATAGTTTTATTTTAAATTTTTGTATTTCTCAATCCTAAAATTTTAGATGATGCAGAAATTCTGGCCATAGCTGTATAGACGGTCTCTGTTTGTTTTAGAGACCTGTTTTATTTAATAGTCTGTTTTGTGCCGCTTCATTCCTGAATCTGTCATTGGGATTATAATCACTATAGTCCTCTGTGATGTTCGTTTATCCAAACTGTACAGTGTCATGTCATTGTAGCACAGCAGGATTTGGAATACCACAGGAAGAGCATGTGTTCTTTCATTAGCCGTTGCTGTGTGAGGGATTGTGTTAACAGCATTCAAGCCGCTACGTGCTCGTTCCTCACCTTGCACTTTGAGCTGGAGTTGCCGGTGGTCCCTTTCCCTCCCGTTGGAGGCGATACAGGTGTAATGGCCGGGGTCCTCGCTGCTCAGTGGGCTGATGATTAGGGAGCCGTCCGCCTGCTGGGTATGTCTGCACAGACAGAGAGAGAGAGAGCTCCAGACATAGAGAACACACTGCCTTCCATTTAAGTAAAAGCTTTCCGAGGTTCAGCCAGAATGGAGCAACACATACACCCTCCCTCTTTCAGTTATTAATAGCACTTTACTCCTTCAGGTCACATGTTTTTAGTGGTATCCGCCCACCTCCACCACCGCTCAGCTCTCAATTCCTCATTCCTTCTAACTGCCGGCTGGGCCCTCTGCACTTTGACATGCCTGAGGCAGTCCTCGGCCCAGAGGCACATGGTTACACCACAACTTTCCACTTATTCCTGCCTTGTATTGAACTTTTGGACCATAAAAGCAGTGCAGGTGGTCCCCTACACTTTCAGTGCACTATTCTACATCACAAAATAAATAAACCCTCATTCTCTGCTACAGAAGTGAATGAGAGAAACCCGGCATATAGATCGCAGACACTGACCCTACACATGTGCCCAGGTCTTACTTAAAATAAAAAGCCTATATATTGGAGTTAAGTATTGTTCCTTATAACATTGAACCCATTCACGCAGACGAAGAACTGCTTGCAATAGACGGACAGGTCTGCGTCAGAACAAACTGATGGTTTATTCTGAAACATCAGTAAAACAGAATGATGTATTCACTATAAACAGAATGGGATTCTAAAGGCAGTGGCGCCTGCAGCTCAAGCTGTACTTCACCACTCTGCAGCTGCTCCAGTCCCTCTGAACTCCTTACCTGGGGGTGCTCAGGGGGCGCCCGTCTCTCCTCCACTCCACTGTGACGCCGGGAGAGGGGGACACCTTGCAGGGCAGTCTCACTGTCTGCCCGGGCCGTCCTTCCACGGTTGAGGGTCCTGACTTATCAATACTCAACCTGAAATGGAGGGAAGGCTTCAGTTCAGTCATTCACTTTCACTGAGCACACTGCTTCATGTCACCAGTGCTGTGGAGTGCAGTGGGGAGGCTCGTGGGCTGTGCAATGTTACAGTTCTCTTTACATCCTGTCAGTTGTTTTTTATTTACCACTCCATTGCATGATGTAATGGACTTGGCAATATCCCACAGCGACACACCCTGGAGTGCTGTGCTGCAATTATACAACAGTTGTTAAATCCTACCTGTTGTCAATTCCATGAGAAATAAGTTTGCTGCAAAACAGAACACTTGAGCCCTAGCTATGTAAGGGATGACTTCTGGAATTCTTTTGTTAGTTTCAGCCATGACGCAGTTTAAAGACCAGTCCATACTAACGTGATTAATATACACTATGTGTGCAGTACAACAGGGCTCGGATTTACTATTGTGCAAGGTGTAAACTGAGCTGAACATGAGAGAGAGAGAGAGAGAGAGAGAGAGAGAGATAGAAGCCCTTCAGGGAGGTTGAAGCTATGGAGCAGGATTTCCAGTCACTGCTGAGCGAGCAAGCAGGCATTTAAACCCAGGATTTCCAGGGTACTCAATAACTTTATAACATCCAGGGCTGCAGAACTGAATAAATAAATGAGGACAGAATTGTATGAAAGACTGGCCTGGCCTGTTTTAGGTGTAACTGAGACATGGCCTGGCCTGTTTTAGGTGTAACTGAGACATGCTGCTCCTGTCTTGTAGCAGTCTGTGTGCTTGTACCAGGCAGAGAGGTACTCTCCCCGATGGGATCTTATTATCATGCTATCACTCACACTAGCCAAGCAGAAGGCTGCATTTCCAGTGCAATACATGTGTTTATGTTGTACGAGGCTGTGTCATGACACTTTCATAAATACTATTCATGACAATCCAGTGTTATAGTGCATTTACACTGTGCCTGCTTCTGCTGCATAACGAAGAGCTTAGAAAAGCAAAACCTGCACACTTGACAATGCTTGCACTGCAACACTGTAAAACCCATCAGAACTACAGAAAGTAAAGCAAATCTAATACAGACACACTGCCAGCTGGAAATCCGCTAGCAAATCTAATACAGACGCATTACCAGCTGGAGTTCCGCAAGCAAATCTAATACAGACGCATTGCCAGCTGGAGTTCCGCAAGCAAATCTAATACAGACGCATTGCCAGCTGGAGTTCCGCAAGCAAATCTAATACAGACGCATTGCCAGCTGGAGTTCCGCAAGCATATCTTTAAGCATCGCTCTGTAGTGGGTCAACACTACAACACCCAGTGGATTAAACACGTTTTAATTGTGTATGGAAATGACTGAAGAAATACTGAATATAAAATATACTGGCCTGCACTGTACTCACTACATGATGTTAAACTCTCTGAACCCCCACCAATGTGAATGCTTCAGTAACGGCAGCATACAGATTGTACCTGTGTGTGCTGTGGTGCGCAGGCCATGGTGCAGGGTGCATTGCCTGGGATGGGTTGCTCTCGGGTCCAGTTTCGATCGGATGCCCAGAGACGAAGCCCCCACCCCCCTGCTGAATGGAATGGTCCTCCTGGGGCGGCACGGGGGAGCGAAGGTCCTCTGAAATCACCAAACACACTTCCTTACACAGCAGCCAGGTACTGTGAAGACTATTCTCTAGTTGTTGTTAATAGGTTACAAGATCAAACTAGAAGAAACGTTACCCAGGGACTGTGAAACAAGCCATAAGCCAAGCAGTAAATTCGGATAAAGTCTTCATTGGTCTACCTACAGGGCCCAGCCAAAACCAACTTTTAGGATTAAAGCAGGAATCACTTGCTGTACCCCACTGAAATACACACACACCCTTTACATAAATAAATAAACCAATAGCCCAGTCTCTAGGAAATGTGTCTCGTGTCTGACAGTGTGTAGCCCTACTGAAGAACGCTTGTGCAGACGGGTTACCTGCCACAGTGAGGAGGATGTAGCGGTGGTCTCGCTCCCTGCTGTTCGAAGCCACACACATCAACCAGCCGGAGTCCCGGGCGCTCAGCGGACCAATCAGCATCGAGCCATCAGGCTGCTGCAAGTGCCTGCCAGTGCAGAGACCATACAGCAGCAGTGAGTCAGCCGGCCCACAAGGGGGCACTCCAGGGGGTCAGCCCTGAGGAAATCTCACAGGTTTCATTACCGCATACCAGCCTTAAAGCCAACAAAAATATAAACAAATAAAACAGGCCTAAAACCTGGTCAATTTAAACAGGCCAAAGGGACATTAATCACATGGATCTTTTTTTGAGAGTGGAAATGCAACACCAAGCCACTGGTGTTTTCTTCACTGGTTGTATCCCTGATGAGAGAGACTTTAATTGGGTTTATCTTGGTGCTACCAGACCGTGGTATCCAAGAACATTCACACAGCCACCAGGCTCTGGGGAGAGCTGAGTTAATGTTAATGTCATTCTGGAGTGGAGCAGAAGTCAACAGCAGCCTGGTCTAATCCATCTGCCAGGGGGGATCGAGGGCTCTTAATTAACCAGCTGGCCTTTGATCAAATTCTATTCTAGACTGCTCAGGATTGTTAAGCCAATCAGAGCACACATTTCGCCTTCTGTATTTCACAACACACCAGAGCTCATTTTCTCCGACACTGACACAGTGCTGCCATGGCATCTGCACCCTTCACTCACGGTGACACTGTCCCCAGGACATGGTTTAAATCACATGCTGTGCCATGCCTTGTAGGCATCCTTTCATATCCGGTACTGGGGCCCGTTTCACAAAAGCGATTTTCGACGATTGAGAATCACAAGCACCTCGCTACAATTACTCTTAAGAAGTAATTGGCAGACAACAAGCAAACAAATCTGCAATCTTGTTTTCCTCCCATGCAGCAACAGCTAAACACAGTAGTTAAAATATGAAAGTGTTCACTTCTGCTTGTGCTGAAATTACCCATGTACACAGACATTCAGGACACTACAGGTGAGCTGGACTCCTTACCTGGGGGAGCTCAGGGGGCGCCCGTCTCTCCTCCATTCCACTGTGACGCCGGGAGAGGGGGACACCTTGCAGGGCAGTCTCACTGTCTTCCCGGGCCGTCCTTCCACTGTTGAGGGTCCTGACTTATCAATATTCAACCTGGGGGGGAGGGAAGGAAAGGGAGAGACGGCTTCAGTTCAGTCATCCAACTCCAAAATGCAACATGCCCAGGAGAAAAGGGCTGTTTGTGTTCACAGCATAATAGAACAACAAGACTGCTCATTGGAGGGGTTTACAACCCTCCTCACAGCCCTACCTAAACATGATGGTTTGTTATAAGACCAATGTGGTATGAGTCCTCTCATAAACACAGGTACATATATAAAGCTGGCTCTATGAAGTCATAGCACATTTCCATTAGTTTAAATAGTACCCTAAACATATTAGGACAGGATTGTATTTGAAATACAGTGACTCATAAAAGCAGCAGTGCCACAAATGTAATCTGTTTGAAGATTGTATATTTTTTCAGTTCAGGTTACATAGTAATAGTAATAGTACTCACACTGTCTTGGATGTCATCTTACATGTTTACTCAAAAAAAAAAAAAAAGCTTCATTGAATTGTAAAGAAAACCTCAACATTGTGAGTGGTTTTGCCTCAAGTTACAAGGGCATGTTCTTCGAGGACTCACTGCAGTCCATTCACCCGTACGGTGTTGCTGTTGCATTCTTGAGTGCTTCCTTGTATGCTCTTATCAAACCTGCCCTCACCTTTCGGAGCTGTGCTGGCTGGACTGTGCTGTCAGCCTGGAGCTCTGCTCGGAGACCAAGCCGCCTGGGGACTGAAAGGCTGGTCCTGGAGCGTCCCGTCCAGCAGAGTTCCCGTCCTCCCCTGCCTCTTCCTCGCTGGCCGGCACTGGCTTGAGGGTCTCTGCTGCTTCAGGGGGGAGCTGGGGGCTCCCTGATTCAGGGTTCCCCGTGTCAGCCGGGTAGCCGCTGTCGGGAAGCTCATGATTCTTGACCCCGCTCTGACCCTGTGAGGTCCACCTCGAGTTAATGAATTTCCCCGGCCCTTGGTCCCATTTCCCAGGGTAGGTGGTGTGCAGCGTTGGCCCTCCTTCGTGAATGCGCCGGTGTTGCCCCTTCACAAAGTGAGCCCTCGCCTGTGCGTGCCGGTCGTAACCTCCCCACTCACTCACTTTCACCGGCTGGGCCTGGCTGCTGTGGAATGGGCTCCTGCTGCTGGAAGCCTGCCCTCCATGAGAACTTATTTCCCCAGCGGGCGAGGGTGGCGTGTGGTCACTTAGTCTCTTCTCAATGGTCAGACGAGGGCCGGTCCCATGATAGATGGTGAACACTTTTTGATCAGGCTGGGAATGTGACTGGCTGCCTGTGCTGGAGTGGGTTTCTGCCAGGGGCTTCCTCCAGTTGTCGCCCCGCAAGATCCCTTTCCCCGGGCTGTGTGGTCTCCCATCTCCCCTGGGGTCTTCCTTCTCCAGCTGGAGGGTCTGTGCCTGGACGTCCTGACCTCCCCCGATCACAGGCTGCACGCTGGCCTGCCCCTTGCACTCACTCAGGCACTCCTGCTCCGATAGAAAGCTGTTGCGGTTGCCATGGCAGCCACCGTACCAGAACTGGGAACATGCCCCACCGGAAGGGACAAAGTACCAGCGGCCAGTCCATTCCGAGCAGGGGCCAGTAGCGTAGGGGAGCAGACATGCCACGGGATTAGCTGGAGCAGAAACAAAGAGTTACACACCTGTCAGCTTCACATTGCGTGCAACACACCAGCACGTTTCTTAAAGGGTTTAAATGTTTGTGTCATGACCAGAATACAGTTAGATGTTATTACAAATGTTCGCCTTACAAATACTACATTAAATACTACTAAAAGGCACTGAGAAATACTTTTTTGTTTCTAAATTTAGAAACATTCACCTTTGCAACACTAAAATGAATTGTCTGATAAACCAGTGTTCATTGATTTTGTGGACACATTGGCTAACTGAAATTGTTCATGTGACCAGTTTTGCTGTTTGGTGTTGAAGGGCAATGGTTCTGTAGAGAGGGGTAAGGGAAGTAGTGGGAACAGGTGCAATAGTGCTGCTGGGTTAACATGTTCTTATTCTGAAATGCGTCCAGAACTCTAAAAACATCCGCGTCTAAAGAATGTGACTAGTATATTTTAGTATTACTGCACCTAATATTCCAGAACGAGGGTGAATATATTCCTTTCCCATCTTTTCTAAATGCCATTGGATTTGCCATTGAGATATTCCTGCCCCTGTGCAGTCACAGACTAAAGTATTGGCACCCTCCACTTAATGAAAGCTCATTCAAGAAAGCATGTTAAATACAAGCATTTAGAGAATATTAGCCCCCAATTAATAAGATCAAAATACACAATTTATGGTACTTTAACAAACAACAAAAAATGCTTGAATGAAGTGGACGTCCAAACTAAAATTAGAAAGGCATCTGAACAAAGAAGAGTGTATGCATGTAGACCTCGCTGCAAACCTCTTAAAATATAATTCATAAAACAAACCATCTAGAAATTTCCAAGAAATATGAACAGGAATCTGAAGCATTCTTTAACAAAATTCTCTGGTCCAATAAGACTTAAAATAGAACTTTTCCCCAAAAATGGAAAATGGTATGTCTGGAGAGAAAAAGGGAAAGAAAGCCATCAATGAAGAAAATATTGTACCTACAGTTAAACAGTTTGTCCATAATCTGTTAGCTTGGATTCTGGTATAATAAGCGTATGCTGGCAATACTCTTGTCTACGACTGTGCCTCCTCTGTCACTCTAGATTCACTTACGGTAATGTGGCCGGCTGTGGCAGCCCTCTCCACTGGGCCCAGTCGCCAGGTTAACCCCGTCATAGCAGCAGCCGTAGGTGGAAGTGCGACATGCTCCGTCCGGGCTCACTGGGGCTGGAGAACGCACCTCCTGAGGGGGAGAGAGAGACTGGGTTAGGACCAGAGGTGCAGCAACGAAACAGCAATGTATCAAGCAAGGGCAAATCAAACCACAAAGGAACAGCAATGGAAAATCAAAAGCATCACTGGGGTATGAGCCAATGGGTATGTCATATCAGATCGAACGGTTTGTAAACCCAAAGTAAAATGAATAGGTGAAAAAGATCACTGTGCTGATATAACAGCCCCTCACTAATACAGGTGCTGATAGAGCATCCCATCACTAATACAGGTGCTGATACAGCAGCCCCTCACTAATGCAGGTGCTGAGACAGCAGCCCCTCACTAATGCAGGTGCTGATACAGCAGCCCCTCACTAATGCAGGTGCTGATAGAGCAGCCCCTCACTAATACAGGTGCTGATACAGCATCCCCTCACTAATACAGGTGCTGATACAGCATCCCCTCACTAATACAGGTGCTGATAGAGCATCCCATCACTAATGCAGGTGCTGATAGAGCATCCCATCACTAATACAGGTGCTGATACAGCAGCCCCTCACTAATACAGGTGCTGATACAGCAGCCCCTCACTAATACAGGTGCTGATACAGCAGCCCCTCACTAATACAGGTGCTGATACAGTAGCCCCTCACTAATACAGGTGCTGATACAGCAGCCCCTCACTAATACAGGTGAGTGTAAACTAACTGTGATCCATCAATCAACAAGCCTTCACAAATATGGACTCCAGTGGCTCAAAACACAAGATGTGGACTACAGTTATTACAATTCTGAATTGCTAATGCAATGAAAGTCAATACCAGCAGAGAACAAAAGTAGCAGGTAGATTTGACCTGCAGCCACGCATAAGCTGTAAATGTAAATTTAAAAAGGATTTATTTCTGTAAAGTGTGTGTCATATGTAAGGTACTGTATAGTATCATGACTTGTCAATGTGGCCCCATGATTTGCTTTGTGTTAATTGTGTACTAAGAAGGCTACAGTAAAAAATAAATAATTGCTTCAGTTTAAAATGTTTTATTATTTTCTCTAATGTGTGCAATGCAGCAGTATAATTTATTTTGTGTTACCGGCAGCCTACAGGCTTAAGTAAAAAGATAGTGCACTAGGTATTCATTTGATTTCACTACTGTACTGTACACTGTATAGGCTTGCTGTACAGATTTATATTTTTACATAATGTAATGCGTACAGAGAACACATCAACATTATTTCAGTTGATTTATACATTTCCAATAAACTGAGCAGTATGAGTGTGTGTATGTGTGTAAACCAGTCACCTCGTTACGACAGGCCCAGTAGGGAAGGACTGCTGTATCCAAACAGATCATTACTACAGCTTACATCCACCTCAGAAAATACACACATGCAGAGTTTAATAAAGAAAACAGACATCTGGTCCCTAAGATAAACGCTCAGGATGTTGAGTAGCTAAACAGATATCCATGCATGGCAAGATAAAGCCTTCATTACCCAACAAATCAGGCCAAATCTCATCCAAAGTTGGCCACCATGATCTGATAGACTGTAACAGAACACACAGATAAGGAATATCACCCTGCACTGAAATGGGATGTGAAGGCAGTAATGCAAGCAGATCTACAGATTACCTTTGTTTTGGATGATGTAATCAGTGCAACTGTTGTATGAAATACAAAAAATACACCCCCCTGGATGGCTGTCACTTACTGTGTTGTCCGTGCTTGGGTTGGGGTTGGGGTTGGCAGACGGCCTGCTCTCCCTGTCAGTGTAGTATCTCTGACAGCCAGCATTGTCAGGGCCCAGTGCTGCACTAATCCCATCAGGACAGCAGCCAAACCTGTAGAGAAACAAACACACAAGCACACTCGCTCACATACACACTCAGAGCAATCCATTGGTGTCAAGCAGTGTACAGTGCCCACTCATCATTCTAGTGACTTACACATGATGGAATATTGAACAGTGAATTAGTGATACATGTGTAATTTACTGTGAACGTGAAGGAGCCACCCACTGTGTAACACAAGATAAACAGCACAGTGTGCACCCTCGTTATTCCACAATCTGACAGTAAATTACTAAAAGGTCCTTATACAACAGCAGTCCAGTGCTGGCATTATTTACTGTCAAATCCCCCTAAACATGATACAGTATTCTAATGAAATAAAGAGCTAGCACTGCATGGATATAAACATTACAGGTTCTTTGACAGCATGTCACCTACTGTATAACTATAGCATGTCAAAGTATAGACTCGTGTCCCCAGATACATTTGGAATGAACTATACAAGAAAAATGATTGCCACTTAAGATCTCATTTTCTTTATTCTCTCATTTTTTTCTTTTCTTTACCTTCTAAAAAAATGTGTTATCCGAATTCTCCAATTTTTACACTGAGAAATTGTCAAATTGATTAAGTTTCTGTTAGTGTTTCTTGATCAGCGCTATTTAATGTTTAATAGTTCTGGATGCTGAGGAGAGATGGTGCAGAATGGGACGGTGTGGAGGTGTTACCTGGACTGTGCACAGCTGGATCCTGGGCAGCCCAGGCCCTGGGGACCTCTGGCTCGGGTGTAGCCATCGGGACAGCAGCCGTACTGGGACAGGGTGCAAACCCGGCCATGGGACTCCCAGTGGTACTGCGGGGGGTTAGATCCTTCCTCCCGATTCACCGGAGGGGGCGGTGCTTCAGACTCCCTGCGCTCCGTGTTCCTGTAAACTGAGGCAGCTTTCTCAGTCAGCACTCCCATACCACAGTCAGGGTGGTGCTTCATTAAGTGTGACACACGCTCTAACTGAGCACTCAGAGCATCAGACCCCTTTTACCAACCCTGCTATCGGATACCTCAGAGCTGCCACTGTACTCCCTGCATATAATCATTTTTAAGGAGGGGACGATTACTTATTTATACCTACTTTCTAAAGGTTAGGAAATGCAATTGCAATTGTTTTTGTAATGGAACCAGTCACTGATTGGCTGAGTAATGTTGACAGCAGGGACAACAGTACAGAAAACATTTTGCTTTTTTTTTTTTTTTTGGTACCATCATGGAACAGGTTAATTACCTTGCTTTTACTAATATTCTACAGCAAGCATAGCGTTATGTTTAATCAACAGCATATACTGTACAGTAACCTAGTGTGTGCTTAGCAGGTACAGCTCTGGGCCATTCCTAGCAGCTAAGGAATGCTTCTCTGCCAATCAAACACAAACGAGCCTGCATTCCATTAGGTCTGTATTAAAGAACACACACTTCTCAACAAAGTCAATCAAACAAACAAGCCTGCATTGCATTAGGTCTGTCGACATGTTCAAGTGTCTATGTTTGGTCTTGCCTTTAGGCTTCTAAAACCTTATTTTTGATTTGACCTCAGTTGGCGCGTTTCAATGTATAATTAAACCAGCTGGCACACTAGCTGATACGGTGCACATCTTAAAGAAGCCCTGTGTTTGTCTCCACGCTCTCTTAATTATACCACCCAGGAGAGAAGAGCAACACACTGGGAGAGCACAGCTATTTAAACTGGCTCTGGCCCTCACATGTCAAAGAGGAGAGCACATTAAAAGGTGCAGTGCGGGTGTATGTTTAAACCTGGCTGGACATATTCAAGGAGGTTCTTACATTACAAGCCCATGTTTAAAAACATTTCTAACAAAAAGGAGATTTCTGTTTTTTTTGTTTTTTTTTCCTGAGCTGCACTAAAGGGTCATAGGAAGGCGAGTATCTGTGTATGAGGGACTACCCAAAGCTATGTCCACATAACCTACATCTCTATTATACACGGCTCTGTTAATAATATACCACTAAAAAATCTGGCTACACTTGTTTTCTGTTCATGATCAGCCTTTAACTCAGTCCAGTGTCATTTTCATTACAAAGAGGGGAATGCTGCTGAACAGAGCTCTGTTAAATGGCTGTGGTACATGGTTAAGTGTGATTTGTGATCACCACTTTGAACTGACTTTATGGTTGGGTGGAATTCCAAAAGGTGTCTCAGGTATGATGTTTTAAAGCAGAGGACTATAATATATGTATGTTCTAACTTACTACTGTTTAAACTTTCTTTGGTGATCATTTTGAACTAGAGCAGTGGGTCCCAGGTACCTGGGTTCCTCCAGAAAACCGTTGTAACTCCTCATACAGTACAGTGTAGTAGAGTGAAGAGCATTATCAATTCAATACCAGTGTCCAGCATGCCCTACTCCTCATACAGTACAGTGTAGTACAGTGAAGAACATTATCAACTGAATACCAGTGTCCAGCATGCCGTACTCCTCATACAGTACAGTGCAGTAGAGTGAAGAACATTATCAACTGAACACCAGTGTCCAGCATGCCCTACTCCTCATACAGTACAGTGTAGTAGAGTGAAGAGCATTATCAACTCAACACCAGTGTCCAGCATGCCGTACTCCTCATACAGTACAGTGTAGTACAGTGAAGAACATTATCAACTGAATACCAGTGTCCAGCATGCCGTACTCCTCATACAGTACAGTGCAGTGCAGAAGAGTGAAGAACATTATCAACTGAACACCAGTGTCCAGCATGCCCTACTCCTCATACAGTACAGTGTAGTAGAGTGAAGAACATTATCAACTCAATACCAGTGTCCAGCATGCCGTACTCCTCATACAGTACAGTGTAGTACAGTGAAGAACATTATCAACTCAATACCACTGTCCAGCATGCCGTACTCCTCATACAGTACAGTGTAGTAGAGTGAAGAACATTATCAACTCAATACCAGTGTCCAGCATGCCGTACTCCTCATACAGTACAGTGTAGTAGAGTGAAGAACATTATCAACTCAATACCAGTGTCCAGCATGCCGTACTCCTCATACAGTACAGTGTAGTAGAGTGAAGAACATTATCAACTCAATACCAGTGTCCAGCATGCCGTACTCCTCATACAGTACAGTGTAGTAGAGTGAAGAACATTATCAACTCAATACCAGTGTCCAGCATGCCGTACTCCTCATACAGTACAGTGTAGTAGAGTGAAGAACATTATCAACTCAATACCACTGTCCAGCATGCCGTACTCCTCATACAGTACAGTGTAGTAGAGTGAAGAACATTATCAACTCAATACCAGTGTCCAGCATGCCGTACTCCTCATACAGTACAGTGTAGTAGAGTGAAGAACATTATCAACTGAATACCAGTGTCCAGCATGCCGTACTCCTCATACAGTACAGTGCAGTGCAGAAGAGTGAAGAACATTATCAACTGAACACCAGTGTCCAGCATGCCCTACTCCTCATACAGTACAGTGTAGTAGAGTGAAGAACATTATCAACTCAATACCAGTGTCCAGCATGCCGTACTCCTCATACAGTACAGTGTAGTAGAGTGAAGAACATTATCAACTCAATACCACTGTCCAGCATGCCGTACTCCTCATACAGCACAGTGTAGTAGAGTGAAGAACATTATCAACTCAATACCACTGTCCAGCATGCCGTACTCCTCATACAGTACAGTGTAGTAGAGTGAAGAACATTATCAACTCAATACCAGCGTTCAGCATGCCTACTGCTCATATATGGGATCTTTCAGTTCAACACATGAGGGACATGTATCAAGATTGACCGGCACAACGCTAAATTGGCAGAGTGTAAAGTAACACTCTGCCGCGGCACAAATTTGACCCCATCCCGAATGTATTAACTGGCCCAAAATTAATGAGGCATGCCCTAAGCTGCCACATTTAAATGAGAAAATACTCTGTGACTGTCTTGACTTTATATTATTATTATTATTATTATTATTATTATTATTATTATTATTATTATTATTATTATTATACGATGGATAAAACCAAATATACATAATGAAAAGGATAAATTAATGAACCAAGTTTATAATATGACCAATACAAGCAACTGTACAATATGAAATAGCCAGTATTGAGCTATAATTTCACCTTCAGGGAGATCAAAAGGGTAATGCGGACCCTAAATACTCTGCCCCTGTTCTTGGGTTGTTCAGGAAGGTTAAAAGCATGCACTCTCCACCATAAGAAATACGCTGTGACTGCTGCCATAATGCTCTTCCTATCAGCTGCTTTCTGACTTTTTCTTTGTACCCAAATAAGACCAATTAGAAAGTATCTTATTTGTGGATCCTTTTAGAGTGGGTGCAGCTGTTCTGCCACTTCATAAATCTCATTTCGATATCACAGACTTAATTTACAAATGATCCCCACCTACAATTTGCCCGTGCACATAATTAAGGCTTGACACACTTTACAGTGCATGGCTAATGAGTAGCGGAGCGCATTGCACCATGGAGCGCATTGCACGGCGGAGCGCATTGCAAGGCGGAGAGCATTGCAAGGCGGAGAGCACTGCTTTGGCGGAGCGCATTGCACGTCACAGCGCATTGCACATCACAGCGCATTGCACGGCGGAGCGCATTTCATGGCAGTGCTAACAAGGCCTTAACTTGCAAAAGTGTCATGATGCCAAGTGTCATGATCAGCACTATGGTCTTAATGCCGTCACAAACGCTTAATCCAGGACCCCTATGGGGTCTATTTTAACAACCTAAATAAAGCCTGTCTTTAGCGCAATGTGAACCCAACATATTAACATTACTTACAATTTTTTTTAAAAAAGAGGGAAATAATATCTGTGAAAATCCCTTTTTTACATTTTTGGTGGAACACCAAGACACTGTTAATGTCATTCATCCAGACCCAATCCCCCAGCGCGTGGGCCGAGCCTGGGCAAGCTCTACTCACCTGTGGAGGGTCTGTCGGGGATGTAGGGGACCAGGGTGCCCCGTCGGGTGTCATCATAGCCCCTGGGGTCAGGCATGCTCGGCACCACTAAAGAGACAGAATACAGGAGATCTGAGCTGGAGCCAGTTACAATGGAATGGTTCATTTGTAATTGATTGCTGTTACAATGGAATGGTTCATTGTAGTTCAATCTTGACACACCTGTGTAATTCTAACTGTAATTACCATATAATCAATCAATTACAGTTCATTTACACATCTTTCCAAGCTGAATCGTTCACAATTCCATGTTGGGTCTAATACTGAGAGAACATTCATCCACTTTTAGTGACCCCATTTGTTTGAGAAATGTGTATTTGTACCTGTGATTACTGCTGGGTAGAATAAACAGAGTAAAAGTGTTAAGTGTATAGCTGTTTATGTTCCATTAGTGTGATTGTAATTGTAATTGTAATTAATGCAGCATAACTGTAACTGCAACTGTAATTGAACAAAATAGCATCGGAATTGTAATTTCAGCAAACAAGTCTGGATACACAGCAGGGTTGAACACAGCGCACCAGGGAGGAGCGATCACAGCAGGGTTGGACACAGCGCACCAGGGAGGAGCGATCACAGCGGGGTTGGACACAGCGCACCAGGGAGGAGCGATCACAGCGGGGTTAGACACAGCGCACCAGGGAGGAGCGATCACAGCGGGGTTAGACACAGCGCACCAGGGAGGAGCGATCACAGCGGGGTTAGACACAGCGCACCAGGGAGGAGCGATCACAGCGGGGTTAGACACAGCGCACCAGGGAGGAGCGATCACAGCGGGGTTAGACACAGCGCACCAGGGAGGAGCGATCACAGCGGGGTTAGACACAGCGCACCAGGGAGGAGCGATCACAGCGGGGTTAGACACAGCGCACCAGGGAGGAGCGATCACAGCGGGGTTAGACACAGCGCACCAGGGAGGAGCGATCACAGCGGGGTTAGACACAGCGCACCAGGGAGGAGCGATCACAGCGGGGTTAGACACAGCGCACCAGGGAGGAGCGATCACAGCGGGGTTAGACACAGCGCACCAGGGAGGAGCGATCACAGCGGGGTTAGACACAGCGCACCAGGGAGGAGCGATCACAGCAGGGTTGGACACAGCGCACCAGGGAGGAGTGATCACAGCGGGGTTAGACACAGCGTACCAGGGAAGCTTTTTCCATTTACTGTATGTATGCATGGTTGGGTATTTAAATATCTTTTTAAAATTAATTTACCTTAAAAAGATGGGCACAATGACACACAGCAAGGTTACCCAGCCTGTCACAATGGTGGAATAGCTGCCCACAAAATATGCTTTGCTTAAGAATCAAACTAGAAGTGAAAACATTTCCCTCACTGCTTTCACTGAATTGGGAGATTCTGCAACTTGGAGTCAGGAATCAAAAACTAATACACTGCGTCTCAGAAGACAATCACCCTGGGGGAGGGAGCAGGAGAGAGAAGGGGGCTGGGGGAGGGAGCAGGACAGAGAGGGAGGCTGGGGGGCACCCTGGGGGAGGGAAGTAGCAGGGCTTGGGGACACTCACCCTGAGGGAGGAAGCAGGGCTTGGGGACACTCACCCTGAGGGAGGTAGCAGGGCTGGGTGTTGCACTTTTCCACAGTGGAGGGCCGGTCCCTCGCCACGCACAGATTCAGGTTGTAGAAGTTTCGATCGCGGTCAGCACAGATCACCTGCCGCTCTCGCAGGCCTGAGTCACAGCTCTTAGAGCACTGCAGGGTGAAGAGGAAGAGAGAGAGAGAGAGAGAGAGAGAGAGAGAGAGAGAGGGGAGGGGGAGAGAGAAAGAGAAAGATAGACATAGAGATAGAGAAAGATATAGAGGCAGGTATCAGTACAGGGTCATGTGATAAACCCTGCATATCCCTTTACCCTTTCACATGGTGTGTAGTAACATTCCATTTTATACTTAATTAAGAAGCTGGTCAAGACCAAAGTTATTTTTCACAACCAAATGCAAACATATTCCTTCTATAGTGTGGCAGAGCAACTTGTGCTCTAGTGTCACCCGGTGGTAGACTATTGTAAATACCACTAGGATCTGAACATCCCTAATTATTAAACCACATCAGTTTAACTGGCTGAAACCACGTGATCCATATCACAGAAAGAAGAACAATAAGGTTTCCTGATGTACAGAAAGACATGAGCATTTTTATTTCTTACCAGGCCCCAGTCCCCAATGTGCCAGCTGATCTCATGCGGGCAAGTGGCTCTCTCGCAGGGCTGCATGCTGGCGGGTTTTGGCAGGGCCTGGCAGGCGTAGTCCTGGAGGCGGATGCCAGCCCCAGAGAGACACACTACAGAGCGAGTTTGCTCCCCCTCGCCACAGGTCTCCGAGCACTGGACCAGGACAGACAGACAGGCACACAGTCAAGACAGGGAGCTTCCCTGGTGCAGAAGGCGGCTTGAAGCTGCTTCACTGCAGTGGATCTAAATCCTGCCTCCCTCATCCTCACAAATCCACTCCAACACAGACCTCCTGCACCAGTGTTTAAACTGAATGTGGTGATACTAACAGCATAGACATTACAGTCACCCCTGAGGTGGGGGATCACCAGTGGAAGGAGGGCAGCATTCGGATTCACTGTGGGTTATACTTTAAAAAAAAACAAAAAAAAACCCTGCTGTTTAAATTGGCCTACTTGAACTTAAGTAACTTCTCAGTTTGAAAAAGCCTAATGTGTAGCAACACTTTTTTGGACAAAATTATTACACTCCACTCAACTGCTACAGTTCCATCAATTTAGATGGCATACCTAAACCACAGCGTAAGACACATTGTGCTTATTAAAACCAGTGTCATCTGGATTGGCTGTCAAGGATATAAACCAGGTTTCAGAGGTTAGTAATGAACAATAATATTCTGCAAACAATGCAGAAGCTACAGCTGGAGAAGGGGAAATGGACCAATAACATACAATTTCATAAAATGACGGATGTTAAAATGGAATATCTTTTTGAAGCTGCTAAAAAAAAAAAAAAAAAAAAAAGCGTGAGGGCGCAGAGTTGTGAAGCAGTGTGGCTCTCACCTCTGACCAGCCACCGGCGCTCCAGGTGGCACACTGGCGCAGGCTGCAGGCCTGCTGGGAATGCGGCCGGGCGGAGAAGGCTGCACACTGCGATTCCTCCACAACGCGGGAGCCGGCGCCGTCGTAGGTCAGGCAGAACACGCTGCGAGTCTGCGTGCCTCCATCACAAGTAGCTGAGCATGCGGTCCACTCACCCACCTTCCAGCTAGGGCAGAGTTAAAACACAATGAACAGGAGCCCGCCGCTGCTGCCCTCCACACAAATGCACACGCTAGCGCAAAGCAGACACCCGGCAGCAGAATCTTGGGGGGTTCCTCCCCCCCCCCCCCAAACCACAGCCATGTTAGCCTCCAAATCCAACAGCTTTAGCTGTGAAATGAGGCTGTACTGAGATCCGCCATTGCAAAGGGGGAGTCACCCCCCCCATCCTTGAACCTCAGTCTAGGGTTGGAACAATAACCAATTATTAGGATATTAACTTGTTAAGCCTAAATTATTTATTGTACTGATTTTTTTTTTTTTTTTAAATTGCTGTATTATTATACGGCAGTCGATAATTGAGTTGTGGTTCTAGCTGGTCTTTGCTAGGCTGGACTGGCTGCCCTGGTTTCTCAGGAGCCCCCCAGATGCTGCACACCAAACCAAGCAGACCTCCCTGCCAAGGTCCTAAATCTCCCGCTACGAAGGATCCTTCCGTGATGCAACCAGGACTCCAACACCCCCGCCAATAGTTCTGCAGCAGCACAGAAGCAACTCGCTATAAGAATCACACACCCACAAAGAGCTGAAACGTGCAATCAATCAACAACCCAAACCTTTTTAAGTTATAAGCAAAGGAACTTTTTTCTCTGTAGAATGCAAACGTTCCTGCAGGTGTAAGAGTCCTGTGTTGGTTTGTAAGCACAGACTAGGATTCCTCCTCCACACCAAGTGATTTCAACACAGATTATTTTTATCTTTGAAATCATGACTGCATTAGTAGGGGTATCTCGCTAGGGCAGCCAGGCAAAAACACACAATCCCGGGTCAAGCTGGAGCAGCGTGGACTCAGCGAGCTCGGCGCTGAAAAGGACACTGAAGTCTAGATCCAAATATAAAAAAAAAAAAAAACACACAAACAAGCAGCTGCAACAATGATCCACTATTAATGGTTAGGCAATTTTTATTTATTTTTTTATTTTAGTTTTTCATAGAGCATAGCACCTCCCGGTGGGTAAATCAGTTACTGCAGTCCCCTGTGTATCTATGTACTCTTTATTTTTTTCGCAATTCTTCAGAAACTTAATTAGACACCATTAACCTGTATACAGTACACTGTGCAATTAGCAGCCATCTAAATTAGCAATTAAATAGACCAAATTAAATGGCGAGATTAGCTCAAATGATGACAATTTAATGAAATGTAAATATAATGGCATGCTAATTAAAGCAGGTACAAACAGTAACTGTGCTGTGCCATTTTCAGTTTATTTCCCATTAAAATAATAGGTCATCTAATTGCACCGCTCACCCCTGTCCACTCTGTACCCGTTAAAGTGGTAGCTAGACCTCGTGGTCTTGTCCACTGTTTGCTTGACCACAGAATTGTTGACCCCGCACACAAACACACTCACCGGGAAGAGGATCAAAGCGCATTTTTGACACAGTGCTGCAACTAAAAAAGCATTTTTAAAAGAAGCACATGGAAGATTTTGTCCCCCCAGGGTTTCCATAGCTGGGTCGCTGGCACTGTGTTACCTGTACACCCGCGAGCTCAGGTGCTCCGTGCGCTTCCACACTTGAGCCTGGTAGAGGTACGCCATCCTTTTAATGGGAACAAATGGGAGAGGTGTGAGGCTCCTGGGGGCTCACGAACACACACCCAGTCTCGTGAAGCTCCAGGGAACATCCAGAGACACACCCAGTCTCGTGAGACTCCAGGGGGGCTCACCCAGACACACACCCAGTCTCGTGAGGCTCCAGGGGAGCTCACCCAGACACACACCCAGTCTCGTGAGGCTCCAGGGCAGCTCACCCAGACACACACCCAGTCTTGTGAGGCTCCAGGGAACACCCAGACACACACCCAGACTCACACCCTGCCAGGGCCTGGAAATCAACCTCCTAACCTGCGGGCCTGAACAGCATCAGAGCCGCAAGACATCCCCTCTTTTCACAAAAAAGCGTATAGCATAACAAATGCTACTGCAGTATGATGTCTAAATTGTGTTTCATACATTTAAACTGTCATCAATGTTATCTGAACCACATAGCTGGAAAAAAAAAAAAAAAAAAACACCCACCGTTGTTGCAATGCGTTTCAAACTCACCTCTGTGCAACAAGGTTTGCAGCAACAACTTCCCAACGAGACGAAACAGGCGGACCCACAGAAAGAGGTGTGTGTTTAAATAGACTGCGCTGGTTTTGTAGTTAGACATGGTTACAACATACATTTAACAAGACAGTCACGACAACAGCTCCCACTATTTGAACTCTTAAAGAGAAGCTGATCTGAAGTACCAGCAGTCTTCTTCTCCTTGTTCAAATTCCCCTTGCAGATCACGTTCTGCTTCTAGCTCTCCTGTTTAAAGCAGCCCTGCAGCCTCGAAAGGGATCTCAACATGTCTCTCTGCTCGTGCAGAAGCCCTTGGAGGCTCCAGGGTGCTTAAAGTCACCAGGATGTGACAACCAGCCTCAGTAGAAGCACTGTCCAGTGGATCTGTTTCTTGCTGGAAGCGACAATTTTTCAATTACTTTACTATTAAAGTCAGGAATGTGAGCCATCGTGTCTTATTCAATTGATAACACAGCTAAAGCATTTAATCGTTCAGTTTTCATACATTAGAAAAAAAATACATAAAAAATGAGATGTTGAAATAAGACAAATATATTAAACTCATCAAATGTGCTCAGAAATGTTTATGTGTGTTTATTGAAATTGAAGTTATCCCTGAATTTAAACCAATCCCAAGTTCAAAGACCAAGAACAGGACAAAATAAGACCTTAAATGGAAGTGACAGTTAAGGCCAAAGGAAAAAAACACTGTAATTAACAATGAAGTAGATCTATTATTTTATTTTCAGGAACCAGCAGCAAATTTATATAGACCTAATAAAAGACTTCAACTACAAACAAACATAAAAAAACCAATAATTTAAAAACACCTAGAAAAAAATAAAACCTGAATCGGCTGTCAACAAGAAATTTAAAGAAATATATCAAATATTATAGAAATAAAATTAAAATATAATATACTCTACGGTATATTTAATAATCGATTACCCCAAACAGGCAGTACTGGTCGGTAAATTAACAAAAACAAACAAAGAAAAATTGCCGAACACAGCAAGACAGTACTGAGCTTACGTTAAAGCACTGCTGAACAGATGGCTCAAAATAAAGGAAGATGAAGTTAGACAAAGATAATAATTTATCAGCTTAAACGTGTCTTTCCGCGAAGTTACACAAGACTGAGAAGAGCCGAACTCATGCTGCTCATATTTATAGCCTTTGTTGTCTTGGCATTTTTAAGTCAATCATAGCCAGTCCTGGCTGACAGCTGGCTGCTACTGTGCATGTCCACGGTGGATTTGGGTGCTGGTGAACACAGCCTGGCTTCAGCCCATCAAACAGTTGGGATGAACGGCATTGTTGATGTGCCAGGGTCACGCAAGAGGGGGAAATGAAACACGCAATTCATTAATAAGAGACTGGTGTAAATGAAGAAATTATTTATTTCTGTAAAGTGTGTGCAGTATATCATGACGTGTCAATGCGGCACAATGATCGATTTTGTGTTAATTAGATCTAACTTGTTGTGATCCTAACTTGTTGCATCCTAGTTTATATTGTATTCAAGTAGTAGTATTGTACTCACTGTAACGTATACTGTATTTCAATATGAAGCTTGCATCGTAGCCCTGCACTGCCCTGAATCACCTGTAAGTCACCTTGGATAAAGGTGTCTGCCAAATAAAAAAATAAATACATAAATCTCATTATGGACAACAACTTCCAAAAGAAGCAAACACTGCAGGCTGAATGGGAGAGAAAATTAGCAGTAACTGCCATAGATTCAAAGCTTCCCTGTGTCTTGTTAAGATGTTGTGTGGTTCTGTTCCTCCAGTATTGAGTCATCATTTTTCTCTACATCTGTCTTTGAGCTTCTAACACCTCAGACTGAAAAGATTTCCTCCTTCCATTCAAATCAGGTGACAAAATGGCCATTCAAGTTGGCTGGTCCCACACACTCTATTCATGTACAATACGCTGAGCCAGCAGAGCTGATGTGTCACATGGTTTGAATGGAATGAGGACGTGCAAAGCAGTTCAGTTCTGGCAGTTTGGAGCTCAAAGAATCACGTTCAGTGATTTCAAACATCATAAACCCACTGCAGAAATGATTTCAATGATTTCAAATATCACAAGCACACTGCAGAACCACTTTCAATGATTACAAACATCATAAACACACTGCAGAACCACTTTCAATGATTACAAACATCATAAACACACAAGGGACGGTGGAGAAAATCATTGCAATGAGATGCAAATTTTATACCTGCACTTTAATTCTTTAGAGCCATGTGCCTGTAATGAGAAAGGTTAATACAGAGCCCTGCAAACCCATAGAGGCACGTTCAACCAATGTGATGAGAACAAACAAGGGCATCGCGACTTAGATTCTGGAAGGTATGGAACAGCTGGCTGGTTAACCACAGTTTACAGAAAGAAACAAAGCATAGAACAAAGCATACGAGAAGCACAGCAAACTGCACAATCATTGTGCTAAACCTTTCTTAGGGAGATGGAACAATCGTTAGCATGAGATGTAGACGCCACCTTAAATAATTGGCTTGGGAGCCCAGTACACTGAATCCAGGACCAGGCAGTTTCATAGAAACCGATTAATACTGGGTCTGGTTTTGTTGATACCCCTTTTTGAACTTCTAACAGTCAACAATAACTATGAATTGCCAAAAAGGTGTGAATGGCTTAATATCCCCACAAACCCTCCTGTGGTAATCAGCAGGTTATTCTGCATAGATACAGAAGATGAGTTACTTGACATGCCTTGACCAGTTCAAGGATATGCCAAGGAACAGGTATACAGTACACAGTATCTACAAAACCACACCCAGTAATAATCGGCATGTGAAACTGACTGGACAGGCAGAAACTGACAGGACGATGGCATGGCTGGCAACCAAAATGCAAGAGGTTATAAATCAGAAAGCCACTATGCTCGCAGTTACATTGAAAGGGACTGTAGTCAACACAATTACTCTGTGGTGCACTTCCATTTCATATATAGACCGTGTGGCACTGTCATGGTCATTTCAACTGTGCAACTGAGATCTATGGAGTAAGGGCATTGCAGAAAAAGGTAAGATGTATGAGACTATTGTGTTAGCTGCTTTTATTTTAATGACATTGAGGAAAACCATAACCGTAATCCCATTAGGTGGTTTGTAGCACAGAGCGTAGTCTCCTTTAAAGAGAAAACGAAAGCCCACCAAGTACTAGCACTGCTCTTCCACTATGCAGAGGTCAAAGTGGCTCCAGACACGGCCGACATTCCCTCCTGCGCTGGAGAAGCATGATGTTATTCTTCAAAACATACGTGGCTTCCTTCTCATATACAGCGCCCTGTACAAACATTATGTCTCACACCAAGCCCAACACCAGCACTGCTTTCCAGAATCAGCCGGCTCCCTGTGCACATGTTAAAGAGTACCCAGCTAGTCAGGCAGGTCTCACTCACCGCTTGGTCTGAGGACAGGGCTGGAGGTTGCAGGTTCTGTTACTCACGGGGCGTGGTCGGCTGGCACACAGGTAGTCCGAATACGCCTCATTGTCTATGGTGCAGAACACCAGCCGGGACTGGTAGCCTGAAGAGAAACAAAGCAGAACTTAAGAAGCGCTCTCTCGTTCAACACGCCTGCTGAAAATATATAGGTACCATGAGTACAGACGCTTATTCTTTTTCTAATTTTTACTTTTCATAACTTTGAACACTCAAATCATATGCAAAAGCTGCAGCCAATGAAGGGATTACATATGTTATGCTCTAATTAGAGCCCGCCAAGAATACTGTGTCCAGTTTTGGTCACCTCACTACAAAAACATTATTGCATTTGAGAAGGTTCAGAGAAATGCAAATAGGCTGATCCTATTTTTAATTTAGTAGTCGGCAATTGTTTTTCTCCGTTTCTCTCCAATTTGGAATTAATTTTAGGCTCACCTCACCGCTACCACCCCCTTGCTGACTCGGGAGCGGCGAAGACGAACACACGCTATCCTCCGAAGTGTGTGCCGTCAGCCCACCACTTCTTTTCACCCTGCAGACTCAACATGCGGCATCGGAGGACAACGCAGCTCAGGACAGCTTACAGACAAGCCCGCAGGCGCCCGGCCAGACCACAGGGGTCACTGGTGCACAGTGAGCCGAGGACACCCTGGCTGACCTAAGCCCCCCTCCACGCCCAGGCGGCGCTCGGCCAATTGCGTGCTGCCCCTTGGGAGCTCCCATCCACGGTCGGCAATGGAATAGCCTGGACTCGAACCGGGCTCATCCTGCACTCACGCAGATCGCCCTTATGAGATGTGACACTCTGGAGACCCGACTGCACTTTAAGACATTTTGTTGGCTATGACAAGGATATACACTGTATAGCAATTGAGTTTTGTTAGGTATAACATGGATCATGAAGGGGGAGGAGGATGGTAAGGTTAGCAACCACAATATAAGAACTTCAGATGGTCGGAAACCCACGATGCTCAATGTCTTCAAGATGGTCAAAACACTGTTAACTGAATATACTAAGCTTCTTTCAGCACTCTTGAGAGTGTTCAATAGTTTTGGATGAAGTTTAGGCAACACCCGGGCATTTGAATACAGTAATAAAAAATGAGTCTCCTAGGAAAGTGAACAGTGAATTGACAGCCAGCGCAGTGAGGTGGCCCATACCTGCTCCACACTCCTTGCTGCACTCTGCCCAGGACCCATAGCTCCAGAAGTAGCCCTGGCTCTGACTGCGGTAGGGCAGGTAATACTCATACTCGACTCCCTGGTTCGGCTCCTGCCTGATCAGCTGCAAGGTCGAAGCTTCTGTTATTGCAGGAACCTCATACCTCAATTTGCATTTTCATAGCAAAACTTAGTAAACATTTTGTCATATATACTAAGAACATATGTTCATGAAGGCAGCCGCAATATACTCATTTAAATATTTGTTGTGTCTTCTTAGCGAGATGTCTAGCATTATAAACTGCGAGAGTCGCGCGACATTTAGCTGGAGTCAATCAAATAGCTGGAGCAGAGAGTGCCCGAAGGATAACGTCTATACATGCAAACGTGCAAGAATCAAAATAACATTGTTTTTGTTAAATGTAAACGTCATCTGTACAATGCATTCTGTTCAGTCTTCATTTTACTTTTTAATACTATATTATATATATATATATATATATATATATATATATATATATATATATATATATATATATATATATATATATATATATATATATATATATATATATATAATATAAAAATGAAAGGCAGTTTAATCCCATCCAAATCTACAGTGGGGCTCCCACCCCAAATAAAAAATGTGTTTCTATCAAAAAGCTTTTCATAACCACACAGTAGCCCTTTGCTAAACCGGATATGTTTGTCCGACATTAAGAGGTGTCGAGTTTACAAAAATACAATAAAATCGCACACACATACATTTATAATGCTCAGTGTGTTTAACATCAATAACTAGTGTGTTTAGGCTACACACTACATTATAAAAAAATACCCAGAGCACTTTATTTTTACTTTAGACTGTAGGCTACCGGTATAGTAACAAAAAATAAATCATGCTGCTGCATTGTACACATTGGTGTACAATGCAAATAAAAGATTATTTTAAACTAAAACAATGATTTTTGCGTTTTTTAATTATTATTATTATTATTATTATTATTATTATTATTATAAACTTAGCAGCCTAGACAATTAACATAAAATAGATCATGGTGCCACATTGACAAGTTAAGTTACTTACAGTCAATTCTCGTCAATACAATTTCAAGGGACCAATAACAAATGTAGCATAATACCATTAACTCGTATTGTCATGACTAGCCTATGAGTCATTTTTATTTAAGTTAGTCACTGCTGCAGTGCTATATTGTGCACAATTACAAACCACATTAACAGAATGTAGTTCACATTTCACACAGATTATCATCAGTGTTACATTACAGTAGTTTACAGTGCAGTGTGTGTGAGACCCCAACAGCCTGCCTACCTCTATGACAAGGGGCTCGGTAGTGGGGCCCCTGCCGTGGATGGTCTCAGGGGCCAGGTCCCCCTCCGACCCACGCTCGTAGTGCAGCACAGTGCTGCCGATGTGCGCAGCACGAGAGAAATCAATCACCCAGTGCCCGTTCAGGTAGTACTCTCCTCGCACGTTCTTTATCGCTGCAAACAGGAATCAATCAATTACTGCAAGATGAGGATCAATCAATCAATTACTGACATTGCGAGATGAGGATCAATCAATCAATTACTGCAAGATGAAGACCAATCAATTACTGACACTGCGAGATGAGGATCAATCAATCAATTACTGACACTACGAGATGAGGATCAATCAATCAATTACTGACACTGCGACGGACAAAAGGGTTTATTTTATTTGAAATGAGGTTATGGAATTCAACTTTAAATTTAGCAACCAGCAGATACTGCTTTTCTGATAAGTTGCAAAAGAATCTAACAAGCGCTATGATATGTCAAGCATTTTATACCACACTCCAGTCTGCAGGTCTAAACTTCTCTTGAACCCAGTTCAATTCCCTTTGAGGACAAGCTCCCCTCGGGTCTGTTCACTTACCCAGAAAGTTCCTGGTAGGCACCACTTCTCGAATCCTGATACTCGTTGCTCCCACGGGAATGATGAACATCTGATTATAACCTGAGAGAGAGAGCGAGAGAGAGAGTGAGTTTACATGGAGAGTGCTACTGATGCCTCTACTTAATAATATAAATCAATAAAACATGCATTTCCAAAGAGACTATGACCCACTTGTTCACACTTGTGATTTAAGGCAGCTAGGGCCGCCTTTTCTCACATGTGAATGCTCCAAAAAAGAAAAAGCAGCCCAGGGCCGGCCCAGATTCAGGCCGCCGTTTCGATGTGGCCCAGGGCCCGCAATCCGAGACATATGTATGAACGCAAAGCAGACTTAGGGGCGCCTTTTCGTATCATATGACCAATGTGGTTACACTCGCAAAAGGTAAATAGAAAGCTGAATACTCTGCTAGCCAAGATAGCAGTGGATCAGTATTGGATGGTAATTATTTTCTACATCATGCAACTATAATTATAAAAATATTAAATAAAACAAAATCTAGCGGGTTAACGTTCAGGTTGTTTGTTTCACATAATACACAAGCTACAGCACATTCATAATTATGCTTAATTTGTCACAATTACCTTTTCTTCCTGTAATTTAGTAACTAAGTGATAAATATAAAAATTGTGGATCTCAATAATGATCAATAATGCTGGTGACTTGGCATATTCAGCTAACATTGTTTATTTTGCACGCAACGATATGCACAGCTACAGAAGTGTGCATCTTTGAAATGAGATCATTTCTTTAGCTGCTTGCTTTTACACAGCCACAAAAAAATACTGTTCTCATCCACAAATATCAAGATCGTTGATGGACCATGTGAGGCTGAGACCCTCACTGTAATATCTCAATGCCCGTTTGTGTGATTATTATTGTTAATGTTATTCTACTGGAGACAGAGCAGTGGTTTATATGTATCGTGCATGCTACTGAGCAAGCGTATTTGATATTATATGATAGTGTATTGCTGTATTTAGATAAGGACGCTTCCCTCAATGAAGTGGCAATGGTTAGGGACTAGAGAATAATAACAACAATGATAATTATAACAAGTAAACAATATAATAGTTTAACAATCACGCTTGTAAACAAAGACGGTATTTAAGCAGGTTAAAGAATAGGTATAAATGAGAAGAAACATGTGTCATGTATTGAATGCCATGTTTTTACTTGAGAGGGAGCAGTATTGTTAATACTAGGTGGTTAGTCGTGAGCTTGTCTTGTGAATGTCAGTCATTGTGTACAACCTGATAGTCATTTGTAATCTGAGCGAAGTATACGTTACGAAAATAAATATTTATACCTGTCAACACTAGCAAGTTTCTGTTTCCTGCGTTCTAAATACCTCTGTGTTCTTAACAGAATAATGTGACTGTGTGTGTGGTTAAGCTCGGACCGTTACCCTGTTACACACCATAACATTAAGTCAAAATAGTCAATAATATATATATATAATTTGTTTAAACATATACCATACAATTGTTACTGTGCTGCATTGAACACATATCTATTAATAAGAAACATCTGCTACAAATGAAGGATTACTGTATATCCCAGTAGCTCTTCCATTCTGAGTGCAGGCAATTGTTCCATAAAAAAGCAACAAAATCACCACATTTTAGGCCCGCTTTTCAATCACATATGTGAACACACAAAGGAGCCTTAAACTGCAAGCTGGCGGACTGGCCAGTCTACAGGGGTTACTGGTGCACGGAGAGCTGAGAACATCCTGGCCGACCTACACCCTCCCCACCATAGGCGGTGCTCGGCCAGTTGTGTGCTGTCCACTGGGAACTCCTGTCCACACCTGGCAGTGGAACAGCCTGGACCTGAACTGGCAACCTCCAGGCCTTAGGGTGCATCCTGCACTGCACGTGGAGTACCTTTACTGGATGCGCCACTTGGGAACCCCTTAAGGACTGTGTTTCTTTAATTGAATAGATTCATTATTTCACCAAATTGCAATGCCTCTACAGGAGCCTTGTTTATATGCACATGGAGGGGAAGCGTTGCTCCACCCTAGAGTTCAACCGACCTGCATGGACACTGTTGATGTCATGGGATCGATAAAAAAAC